>NW_022589724.1:13229569-13438027 GCF_004348235.1 Phoca vitulina | reverse complement strand
AGAAGAAGAAGAAGAAGAAGAAGAAGAAGAAGAAGAAGAAAGAAGAAAGAAGAAGATGGAGGAGGTAGAAAATCATCAGGTTTGTACCTTTTTGGAATAGTCTAGAGGAACTTCCAAGAACTCAGTAGCTATCTGAAGCAGAAGTAATACAGCCAGTTTGTTTTGGAACTTGTCAGAGGGGGAAGTGAAGTGCGCTTTTCTCTCATTGAACAAATCCTGGAGAAAAATCAGGAAATAAAGAGGAAAGTAGAACTTGTAATACTCTTTATTATTGTTTGCTAAGCATGAGAAGTCCATCTGCCTTGTAGTTCTGCATCAGCTCTAAAATACCAGCAGCCCAAATCCTGCTTGTACACCTTCAGTTTCCACAAGAAAGTTTAGAGAAAAACATGGTTTGTATTTCTTAAACAACTTTATGATTTTGCATTTACCATTTGCTTTTGCAAATTTTCAGGGAGTATTTGCTATTTCCACAATTTGAAATAGTTTTTTTATGGAGAACTTCCTTTGGTGTGCTTTTTTGTTATAGACTTCTGTCAGTTAAGGTGAAGTTAGCTGCTTTAACAGATAAACACAAAATTATTTGTTTGAACAACGTACAAACTTTCCTTTGCTTCCTGTAACACCTAAATGATAGGCTTGATTATGTTGTGCCTTTTATTCCTGTGACTTACTCATTCCATATCTGGAACCTGTATCTCCCACTCCCCTGCACCCATTTTGTCCATCCGCCCATCTGAAAACCATGTTTGTTCCCTGTATTTATAGGTCTGATTCTGCTTTTTGTTTGTTTATTCATTTCTTTTTTTTAATATTCTACATATGAGTGAAATCATGTGGCATTTGTCTTTGTTTGTCTGACTTACTTCATGGAGCATTAAGTAGGTCCATCCATGTCTCACAAATGGCAAGATCGTATACTTTTTATGGCTGTGTAATATTCCATTATATACATATATATGCCGCATCTTCCTTATGCATTTATCTATCAATGGACTGAATCTCAGAGAGCAAATCAGTCACTGGCCAAGACAGACATTCACCCCAGTGAGCAGAAGGCAGGTCCACGCATGTGTGATCTAATCAGAACTCCTTTTAATTTTCCTAGCAAAGCTCAAAAGAACTCTTTCCAGGCAGGACTTCTTTGTATTTTTGTGACAAGGACAGTCTGTCTTCAGCTGCAGATACAGAGGAAAACTGTAAGTGACTTAATCTCTCTGCACCTCACGTTGCTCATATGTGGATACCAATAGTATGTGGTCGTAAGTTTCAGTAGATTTAAAATCACATGACTTAGTACAATGTCTAATGTATAGTTTTCCAACTCAATAAAGACAAGCTGTTATTATGTATACAGAACTAAACCATGAATAGATGTGGAAATATATGAAGAGATAATATAATACAAAACAGCAGGCTCAGAAATGGCTAATAAAAATTTCAGCCCATTAAGAATCTAAGGGAATGTGAATTAAAATGAGATATCCTTTTTAAAGGTCAATAAAGCAAAGATTAAAAAGAATCTTGAGTGTAGGAGAAGGGTAAGATGAATTGTCATTCCGATCTGTCAAAACCTCCTAAAAGTCACCAAAATAGCCAAAATAAGAGTAAATAATAGAAATATTCTTTTTTGACTGCCAGCTCTACTTCCACCTGCTGCTGAGCCATGACTGGGTGCTAGCAGGGGCAGGAAGAAAGATCCCAGCACCAGGTTGTGCAGATTGTTCTATGTGAGGTTGGGTTGCTTGGAGCCCAGGAGTGGGAGCTGTGGCCCATTTCCAGCCCAAGGTTTCAGAACCATAAGCATGTTCTTGAGCGGAAGGAAGTTGCAGAGTGGACTTACGGCTCACAGTGGCATGGGAAGCAGCAGGTTTGCAATATCTAGGAAGTTCTTAACACCCAGGTTTTGATTTTTACACTAACACTTGGGTAGGATGATTACACAAGACACTTTCTAGAATTTCCCTTGAGACATCTTTTGCTCCCCCCCCCCCCAGTTTTCAAATCATCTGCATAAATAGCTTCCTTTCTCTTTCAAGTCTTGTCCCCCATGGAACAGACCTCAGGCCCCTTAAGAAACCAGGGAGAATACCCAGGAAATAAGACCACGAAAAGAACCTTTGTCTTTGGCCAATTGGTCTTTGGCCAACTAACAGCAGAATAACTCCGACCTGATATACCCTGCCTCAATTGGATGGAACAAACTAAACCTCTAATTTGAAAAACAAAACAAAGCAATGGCTACAAAAGTCGAAGGACATGGTAGTCGATATAGGAGGTGTACCAACCATCCGAGCACCGCCTCACAACCGGGTATAGAAATCAGACTTGTATCTCTATCGGGAGTCTGAGTCTCTTCACCTACCAAGCATTTCTACTCCCCACAAGAAGATGATTGGATCATTTTTACCATCACTTGCTCTGGAACCTTCTGTCTTTCAGAGTTTTGGTTTACTCTGTGTCTACAACATTGGGTCTCATCGTTGTTGCTATGATGGGAGTGTTGCTTTCACTCACCCATGTCACATGAGCACCAGAAACACAGAAAGAAAAAAAAAAGCTTTGACCAGATTTCCTTAAAGGGCAGTTTTATGGGAGCATCTGGGGTTGTTGTTTTCATAGGCTCTCCATAGAGCATTGCCAAGCACAAAAATGACTGTCTAATCTGTGCTAATAGGACAGACAAAAAAACGATCCTTGCCAAATGCCTCCTGTGTAGGATGTTCACTCCTGTTCGGGTATCACAGGACCATGTGAGACGAGTCCTCAGGAGACAGTGCCTTTGTCTTGTATATTCTACCAGCTAGGTGAGTGTAGTCAAAGTGTGGTCAGAACAGCAGTGTCAGCATTATTTGGGGACGTGTTAAAAATGCACACATTGAGGGGCGCCTGGGTGGCTCAGTCAGTGAAGCGTTTGCCTTCAGCTCAGGTCACGATCTCAGGTCCTGGGGTTGGGCTCCCTGCTGCTTCTCCCTCTGTCCTTCCCCCCGCTCATTCTCTCTCTCTGTCTCAAATAAATAAATAAAATCTAAAAAAAAAAATTTTTTTTTTAAATGCACATGTTGGGCTCCAGCCCACACCTACTGGGTCAGAGCCCCGGGGGTGGGACAATGCTCTGTATTTCAACAAACCCCCAGGTGACTCTGATGCAGGTTCAAGTTTAGGAGGCAGTGAAGGAGGACATTCAGGTGGAGGCGAGGGAGGGACTTCATTTACAGCAGGTGCTAAGTATCCTGCGTCAAAGCTCTAGAGTGAGCCATGTTTGTTTTTCACTCGATTTCAACATAAAATAATTCTTGCAGGTGCCGGGGTGACTTAGTTGGTTGAGTGGTTGAGGGTTGAGCGTCTGACTCTTGATCTCAGCTCAGGTCTTTTTTTTTTTTTTTTTTCTCTTTGGGGTCAGCTCAGGTCTTGATCTTAGGGTCCTAAGTTCAAACCCTGCTTTGGGCTCCACACCAGGCGTGGAGTCTACTTTAAAAAGAATTATAATTCTTGCATGTTTTGAAACTGGATTTGGAAAAAAACAGCCAGTTTTCTCACTTGAACGTATTTATCTTCACCAGGCTCCGAATTCAAAAATTAAATCCAAAGAGAGAAACTGAAGCACTCCTCATCATTCTTCTTGTTGAAACATTATTAATGTCAGCATATTTTTCTTATTTTTTACGTAATATTTTGTGAGGGCAAATGATAATAGCCCTGTAATAATTTTTAAATGTAAAAAATTTAAAAAATTGTGTTCAGATTTCTTTCAAAAATTTATTATTGTATATTTTATAATATGCACAGTATTTTACAACTGCAGAACATATGCATATAATCATGTAATTAAAAATAAATATTTAGGGGTGCCTGGGTGGCTCAGTCAGTTAAGTGTCCAACTCTTGATCTCAGCTTAGTTCTTGATCTCATGGTTGTGGGTTCAAGCCCTGTGTTGGTAAAGGTATGAATCACCACCATCACCACCCCTACTTGCCTTTCCCATCTACCCTCAGACCGCGACCAGATCCAGGAATAGGAGACCCTTAGCAGGAGAGGAGCAAAGAGGAAGGGCAGAACTGGAGACCTTGCACCTTAGGGAGAAGGGCCCCTTGCCCAGGACAGCAGACATCCACAGAATCTGGGGAACAAGGTGTCCCATGACCTGTCACAATCTCCACAAGCAGCATATTCAAAACACAGTGAGGGCGTCTGTTCTCACCACTGGAAAGCAGGAGAGGGGCCAGAGGGTGCAGGTCACAGAGGCAGGAGTGTGTCCAGCTCTGGCAGAGCCCAGAAATCAGAAGTGGTTCTAGGACAAGCGGGATGTTCACACTGTGAAGAACAACGCAGTCCACGATCAGATCTACATCACAAAACTCTGGGTGTTTGTGCAGCAGATGCAGTGGGAAAAGTCGACCCAAGGGTGTGCTCACAGCACCAAAATACACAAAGTCCGTGTAATTACCAGGCTCGTTCCTTCCTTAGACGGGGACAGGGCCTGAAATCCCCATTCTGCCCAAGCAAGCAGTCTGGAGGTTGAAAGGCCCAAATGGCAAGGGGAAGGTGCAAGACAGTGTCCAGACTGCCAGGAACATGGGGTCCCAGGATCATCACCTGCGTTTGAGGCAACCACCTCCCACTCCCCAGGGTTCTCCTGCCTCCCAGAGAAGCATCTCTGTGCCCAGGCCCGGGAATCAGCAGAAACACATGGGGATACAAAGCCCCAGTTTGCCCGTGCTTCTACCAAGGACAAAATAGAAACAAGATAGGTGTTTCCTTCAGCTTCTTCATCCTCTGAAAAGAGGGAAGGACAAAAAGGACCTGATCCAAACCAAGACTTGACAGGCTGGGTGCAGAGCCCCATGCCACTAGCCAT
The DNA here is from genome assembly GCF_004348235.1 of Phoca vitulina. Lineage (NCBI taxonomy): Eukaryota > Metazoa > Chordata > Mammalia > Carnivora > Phocidae > Phoca > Phoca vitulina. The sequence continues at coordinate 13,433,169 of NW_022589724.1, read as the reverse complement.
CAGAGCTGTCCCTGGGGGCAATGGGTCAAGGAGAGCAGAGCCTAGGCCACCCTCGCTTTGCCCGCTGGGTTTGGGAATGTTTTCATCAGCAGCCTGAAATCATCCCCCCACCCACATCCACCCGGAGGTGGAATCTCTAGAAACAGTGTCTGCATACATGTAACAAACCCTGTTGCCCTCATGTTAGCAGTCCTCTGAAGCACCTGTTTATCATTTGTGAGGATTTTTAGCAATATTTCTTTCCTCTAAGGGCCGAGTGCTCTGTATTGTCTGGGCCAGTTTGGGAGTATTCAGGGTGTCCCAGGACTGGGGGCTCAGGGCATGCAAGTGTCCCCTGCAGATCCTCCTGAGGGCTCATGTAGGCTGCTCACATGATGGGGGTTGGGGGGGGTGGGTAGTAGCCTTCCACCACACGCCATTGTGAGGCTTTTCATTGCTCCTGCTCAGAGGTGCAATGACTTAAATTTTTCATTTTTGTTCTTAAAACCAAGAACAAATTTCTGTACATTTCCATAGGAACAAATGAAAATACTACCTGATCTTCAGAAGCTTCTCTTTGTGAGAAGTTTAAGACTCCACCCAAAGCCATAGGTAAACCAGACTTTGTGCTACTCCCCCGCCATCTTTGACTTCAGAGACCCGTGAGTGGGTGTGTGGGCCCAGATTGCAGAGGGCAGACACAACCAGATGTTCCCCCTCAGCTGTCAAGATGGGTAAGAGAAAATCTTACAATGGAATCAGTTTTGTAAAAACTGTAAGGATCAGTGTGTGGGTTGTATATTGCGACAGTTTATATATATTAAGACATTATCTTAGTGAGTAAAAAAAATTGTAATATCAAAGAAATGCCTGGAAATTGTCTCCACTTTTGATACCTTCTATTATTTCCTTTGCTATCAGCTAACCTTACTGAATATGCAGTTCTGGGTACCCCAGTTTCTAACTCTGTCTCCTATATGAGCCTGTATTTTGACTCTTGACTATGTAGAACTTCTTACAACAGTCTCTAGGAAATGTCCTACAAACTCATCTCGTGTAGGGCTGTCCCAGGAAAGGAAAGAGAACTGTGTGGTCCTACGTATCAATGCTTTCTCATTCATTCAGTACTTCAATACTCAATAAGTACTTACTGCACATCTATTGTATACCAGGAACTATGATAGGCATTGTGGATGCAATGATAAGAAAGAACTTAAACACAGCTCCTACCTTCAGGGAGCTGAGGATCAGGGGAGGAGACCACTATTCTTCCAATAAGCACACAATGAAAATGTAGAATGAGAGCTATGAAAAGTGCTTCTAGGAAATACACAGAGTGCCAGGAGAGCTCGTAATCTAGTCTCAGCAATTGTGAACCTTTCCGTGATAGCTAAAAATGAGTAAGAGTGGACCCAGACAGCATTTCAGCTCGAAGGAATGGCGTGAGCAAAGGCCAGGGCACCTCCCAGCCCTCACCCTCACCCAGAAGAACATGGAGCCTTCCTGATCTCCTCTGACAGCCCCTCCCCCCTGGGTCTTCAAAGATCTCTTCTCCTCCATCCTTTCACTAGGGGCCTGGCCCTTCTCCTTTCTCTTCAAGGGACAGGGTTCCCTTGCAGGAAACGCCTCCATATTTTCTGTGTCAAGGACCTCGACTCTCAAAGTTCTCATCGCCTGGGCTCTTGCCCTGTAGCCCATCCCACACCACCCATGTACATCACTCTCTTTTACTCAGAGTAAGAGGTGGAGGAAGAGTCAAGAAGTGGTGTGCCACGCAGGTAGGAAACTTTATGAATAGGCAGGTAGATGAAGCATGTGACATGTAAATATGTCCAAAGCAATTGCTTCAAAGAAGAGTTGATGTTGGGTGGTGTAAGGATTGCAAAGTGGCAAGCTAGAAATATCCTGTCTTGACTGGGATGCTGGTTATATGGGTGTGTGATACATCTGTGAACGTTTAGTGATGTGTGCGCTGACAACACTGGGCATTCTAGGGTTACAAATAAAATCTCTTTCATGTTCGTACAATGAAGCCCTGAAATAGGAAAACCAAAGATGAATGAAAGATTCAAGAGACGAACAGAATACACAATCACAGTAGCAAAGGTCTGAAGTAGTAATAAATTTATTGCAACATATGTAAACGTGGTAATCCACAAGGAAGGGAACGCGTGGTGTTCACTTGAGCATCAGACACCCTGCGAAACCCTCACATCTCCAGTTGCTCATGTGTCCTAATATAAGCCCTGCTAGAGGTCAGCTTCCAAGCGTTCGTCCTGAAGAAACCCAATGTCCAGCAGCGCCCCCCCCCCCCCCCCCCCCCCCCCCCACCGCGCGCAGGACAAGTGTATTTTAGTTTTCAACTAAAACAGGAGAACACATAGGGACGAGAGGGCACAAATCCCGTCACTCCGGCGATCCGAGGCCACCAGAGGCACAGAAGGGTTTTGCTCTGCAGGCTCATCTTCGCGGGCTGTCTTCCGGAAACCTGGCCCGTGTCCCTGAGCTGGGGACCGCGCGGCAGCGGAGCTGTGGTCCGACCGAAAACCGTTTCGCGGACCGGCGGGTCTGGGCCCGGCTGGGCGGGAGCTGGTCGCGAGCTGGTCGCGGCGGTGCGCACCGTGCGGCCTCGGACGCCGGCCCCGGAGTGGGGCGCGCCGATCGGAGCGGCTCCGGGCAGGGCGGAGCGGCGGGGAGGCGAGCGCGCCGTGCGCCCCTAAGGCCAGGGCTGCGCGGCGAGCGGGGCGTGGAGCCGGGAGGCCGCCCAGTGCAGGGTCGCGCCCGCGTGCGCCAGCTGCCAGGAGAGCCAGGCGCGCTGCGAGGCCGAGGGCTGCGTGCAGCGGGTGGGCACAGGCAGGAAGGCGCCCCCCGGAGCCCGCAGCTCGTCCAGGGCCACCTCCAGCGCGCCCACCCGGTGCCAGAGCCTGGTGGTCACGGCCGCCAGCGGATCGCGCGCCTCTGGCCCCAGGTGGCGGCGGCGGCGTTTTGGGGAGGCGGGACGGGCCTCGCGGCTGTCGGGGCGGCGTCCTGGGCCGGTGGTCCTCACTGGCGATCTGGGCCGGGGGGTCCTCCTGCCCTTGAGGCGCCTCGGAGAGTGGGCAGCACCTGCGCGGGAGAGAGAAGGAGAGGGATTTCGGGGAGTGCCCAAGGCCCAGGGGGGATCCCTTGCCAAGGTCGCCACCGCCCCTTCCGGGGCTGGACTGCCCCACCTCCATGACCACCGCACCCACTACGACCCAGCACGCCCCACTCTGGTGGCCCCTTCCAGGATCTGGTGGGAACCGGTGCCCAGTCTTGCAAGCCTTCCTCTCAGCCCCATAGTGCTTTGGGAGCATCTGGCCAGGGGCTGCGTCTGTCTCCTCCCCCGGGGTGCCTGGTTTGCCCTGCCCCCCTCCCATCCAACACACACACACACACACACACACACACACACACACACACACACACAAGCTCCATCCCCACCCCTGCAGCGTCCCAGCCCAGACCCGTACCTCTTCTGCCAGGACGTCCTTCTCTAGCGCAGTCAGGCTGGTCCTCTCTTCTCCCTTGGGCTGGAGATGGTCCTCCCCGGCCCTTCTCCTCCCACTGTCCATTTTCTTTGTGGCGATTGTCAAGGGAGCCACCGGGGCATCTCCATCGCTTGTGCCTGGAGTCCTTGGCCACCTGGCTCTGCCTGGTGATCGCTGTGGGTGGACAGGAGAGGGGTGAGTGATCTGTGACCTATCTCTGGAATCTGGAGTCCAGTGGACTAGAGAAGGTTCCAAGTCTGACCCTGGTCCCTAACAGCCCCACCCCCAAAGGCCGGATTCCTCCAGCTGCAAAGGGCAAGCTCTCCAGGGCCCAGGCTTTTCTGTCACTGTCTGTGTGCCTGAGCTGCCTGGCACACATTATCTAGCAACCCTACCCTCCAGTCCATACCCCACGGATGGCTCAGCTGGCAGAGCCCTTGACCACAAGGACTCTGACCTTCGCCTTGGGTTTCCCTCACCACTTTCAGCAGTGGGAGGGTCAAATCTTCCCAGGTGTGAAAATCAGTAAGGGGAAAACTCATTTAAAATGGAGTCGGTAAGGGTTCCTTGCTGAGTGTGGAGCTTGCTTAAGATTCTCTCTCTCTCTCTCCCTCTGCCCCTCCCCCCTCCTTCACGAGCCTGTGCTGGAGCACCTGTGTGCGTTCTCTCTCTCTCTCTCAAAGAAATAAAAGTAAAAATTAAAAAAAAAATTATAATAAAATAAAATGGGGTTGGGGGGCCAGAAGGGGTTATTCTCACAGCACAGCACTGGAGGTCGATCAGGAAGAATCATCAAATACAAACCCAGGGAGGAAAAGATGAACATTGCCTCTCCTACAAGAAATGGCTTAGACCAGCAACTCAGCCCACGAGAAACCCTCATCACCTTGAACCCAACCTTTCTCCCGTGAACTTTCCTTCAAAACAGGCCCACCCAACTTCCTCCTTCTTCTCCATCAAATAACATTCCTCTCCTCCGTTTGTTGGACTGGTCTATGGATCTGCCAGAGCTTACAGGTCCTGGACTGCAACGCCCTGCTATTCCCCAAGAAACCCATTTTTTTTTTTTTTTAAAGATTTTATTTATTTATTTGACAGAGAGATAGAGAGAGAGAGCACAGGTAGGCAGAGAGGCAGGCAGAGGGAGAGGGAGAAGCAGGCTTCCTGCGGAGCAGGGAGCCCAATGCAGGGCTCGATCCCAGGACCCCGGGATCATGACCTGAGCCGAAGGCAACCGCTTAACCAACTGAGCCACCCAGGCGCCCCTCCAAGAAACCCATTTTGCTGGTAAAATGACTGACTTTTATTTTTAAGGTTAACAGGGGGCCTGCTGCTTTGCCCAGCCCAGTCCAATCTCTTGTGTTTCTCAAGCCCTCACAACCATCGTGCCAAACCCCTCTCCCCAGAAGAGAAGCTGGACCCCTACCTCCTGTGCTCTGCGAGCCCTCTGCGTTCTCCACGATGTCATCCTTCCTCTGGCCTTCACAGGAACCTGGATCTGCTCCTTTCTCTACAAAGGACAGGTCTGCCTTGGAGCGCATCCCTTTGTCATTTCTGTGGGAGCGACCTCGGCTCCCCGGGGGCTCCTGGCCAGGCCTCCTGCTGCTCGTAGCCGCTTCCATTTCAGCCACACGTCTGGACGCCTGAGGACCTTCTGGACGCCTGAGGACCCTCTGGACACCTGAGGACCGGAAAGGCCACTGACCAGGCAGGCAGAGGGCAGGCCCTTTTTATGGTCCCCGGGCCGCCCAGCCCCTCCTCCTACCCAGCCAGCGCGGGACCACACCCAAGGCAGGGGAAGCCAGGGGATTACACCGGGCCCTCCGTGGGCTCTTGGTCCTTAAGCTCTTCAGGGGCTGGGTTCTGAGCTGTCTTCCTACAGCAGTTTGCAGACCCAGTCAGTTCTGTGCTGCATGTTGACTTCAAGGAAGGTACAATCTTCTGTTGTTTGCTTCTGCTTGCTTCCTTCGTATTTGTTTTAACAGTTCCACATGTTCATTCGTGTGTCAGCATGGCACGCCCCCTATGCCCGAATCAGCAAAGTGTCGGTAAAGGTATGAATCCACAACTTCGAAATGTGACATGTGGTGGAGAGCAGAGGTGGGCACTTAGGGCCCTGGGGCTGAATGTGGGCCTCTGCTGTTTTGTAACACTAATTTCATTGGAACATTAATTTGCAGCATGAACCACTCTCCGTAGGTGGGGTCTGGGGTGGCAGTCCTGCTACAAGGGCAGAACCAAGTAGTGGCCATAGAGGATGCATGTCCGACAAAAGTCAAGGGTGGTCCTTTGCACCAACACTGGTGGCCTCAGATCGCTGGAGTGACGGGATTTGTGCCCTCTCGCCCCTATGTGTTTTCCTGTTTTAGTTGAAAACTAAAATACACTTGTCCTGCGCGGGGGCCGGGGGGGCGCTGCTGGACATTAGGTTTCTTCAGGACGAACGCTTGGAAGCTGACCTCTAGCAGGGCTTATATTAGGACAAATGAGCAACTGGAGATGTGAGGGGATTCGCAGGGTGTCTGATGCTGAAGTGAACACCACGTGTTCCCTTCCTTGTGGATTACCACGTTTACATATGTTGCAATAAATTTATTACTACTTCAGACCTTTGCTACTGTGATTGTGTATTCTGTTCGTCTCTTGAATCTTTCATTCATCTTTGGTTTTCCTATTTCAGGGCTTCATTGTACGAACATGAAAGAGATTTTATTTGTAACCCTAGAATGCCCAGTGTTGTCAGCGCACACATCACTAAAACGTTCACAGATGTATCACACACCCATATAACCAGCGTCCCAGTCAAGACAGGATATTTCTAGCTTGCCACTTTGCAATCCTTACACCACCCAACATCAACTCTTCTTTGAAGCAATTGCTTTGGACATATTTACATGTCACATGCTTCATCTACCTGCTTATTCATAAAGTTTCCTACCTGCGTGGCACACCACTCCTTGACTCTTCCTCCACCTCTTACTCTGAGTAAAAGAGAGTGATGTACATGGGTGGTGTGGGATGGGCTACAGGGCAAGAGCCCAGGCGATGAGAACTTTGAGAGTCGAGGTCCTTGACACAGAAAATACGGAGGCGTTTCCTGCAAGGGAACCCTGTCCCTTGAAGAGAAAGGAGAAGGGCGAGGCCCCTAGTGAAAGGATGGAGGAGCAGAGATCTTTGAAGACCCAGGGGGGAGGGGCTGTCAGAGGAGATCAGGAAGGTTCCATGTTCTTCTGGGTGAGGGTGAGGGCTGGGAGGTGCCCTGGCCTTTGCTCACGCCATTCCTTCGAGCTGAAATGCTGTCTGGGTCCACTCTTACTCATTTTTAGCTATCACGGAAAGGTTCACAATTGCTGAGACTAGATTACGAGCTCTCCTGGCACTCTGTGTATTTCCTAGAAGCACTTTTCATAGCTCTCATTTTACATTTTCGTTGTGTGCTTATTGGAAGAATAGTGGTCTCCTCCCCTGATCCTCAGCTCCCTGAAGGTAGGAGCTGTGTCTAAGTTCTTTCTCATCATTGCATCCACAATGCCTATCATAGTTCCTGGTATACAATAGATGTGCAGTAAGTACTTATTGAGTATTGAAGTACTGAATGAATGAGAAAGCATTGATACGTAGGACCACACAGTTCTCTTTCCTTTCCTGGGACAGCCCTACACGAGATGAGTTTGTAGGACATTTCCTAGAGACTGTTGTAAGAAGTTCTACATAGTCAAGAGTCAAAATACAGGCTCATATAGGAGACAGAGTTAGAAACTGGGGTACCCAGAACTTCATATTCAGTAAGGTTAGCTGATAGCAAAGGAAATAATAGAGTTGATCCAAAGGAGACAAATTTCTAGGGATTTCTTTGATATTACAAGTTTTTTACTCATCTGAGAATGTCTTAACATATACAAAAATTCACATGTGAATATATTACCAACACACTGATCCTTACAGTTTTTACAGAATTAATTCAAGTATAAGATTTTCTCTTTTCCAGGGGCGCCTGGGTGGCTCAGTTGTTGAGCGTCTGCCTTCGGCTCAGGTCATGATCCCGGGGTCCTGGGATCGAGCCCCGCATCAGGCTCCCTGCTCAGCGGGAAGCCCGCTTCTCCCTCTCCCACTCCCCCTGCTTGTGTTCCCTCTCTCGCTGTGTCTCTCTCTGTCAAATAAATAATTTTTAAAAATATTTTAAAAAAAAAGATTTTCTCTTTTCCAATTAATCTGAAGTAGGAAACTGATTGACTGCAATGTGCAGAAATGATGGAACTATGTAAGTTGAAAAGTTTCTGGTAACCATCCCATTCTCACCAACTGACTTTTTTTGTTTGTTTGTTTATTTATTTAAGCAATCTCTACAACATGGGGCTTGAACTCACAATCCTAGAATCAAGAGCCACATGGTCTACAGACTGAGCCAGTCTGGCACCCCTGACCTACCAACTTTATTCCCTCATTTTCTCTTGGCAGGTCTCTCCTCCTTGCTCCCATCCCCCCTCTTCAGTGCAGGAATATCCTCAACCTACTTCTCCTATGCTTTTCCATCCAGTTCTTTCTCTCAATACTGTGCTTCCCAAAGGGTATCTGAGGTTGACTGGTCAATACTAGAATCAAGGTGTCTTGGAGAACTGTCACAATTAGTACAGCATTTTTGTTTATAGATATGGTGGGATTTGTTTCCATTTGCGAGGGAATACTATGTTAAAGAAAAGCCTGGAGACACTGGCCTGCCTCTCTTCTTTCTGAGCTAGCTATCAGCAGATAGAGAGCAGACAGCTTATTTTCTTTCACGTAAATATTGGACCTTTAGGACGGTAATATCAGGGTCAATTAAGTCAGGACTATACTTGAGGAGCATGGGAAGCAACTGCTCCCACCCAGAAGATGAGGATGGAAGAATGCTCGGTCTGGAACACAGGGAAGAGGGCTGTGTCCCCAGAAGACAAAGAGAAATCTCAATCAAGCAATTAGCCTTCAATTTCCACTGAGTCCTTAATTTTCTATTGCTGCATAAGAAATTATCACTAACTTTACTGGACTAAAACAACACAAATTTATTATCTCAGAATTTCAGTAGGTCATAATTCTGACCGGCATGGCTGGATTCCCTGCTCAAGGTCACACGAAGCTGAAATCAAGGTATTGGCTGGTACTAATCTAGAGGCTCCACTAGAGAAAGGTATGCTTCCAAGCTCCCTCAGATTGTTGGCAGAAATCATTTCCTTGCTGTTGAGGACTGAGCTCCCAGAGGCTGATTTCAGGTCCTTGCCACGTGGCCCCTCCACAGGTCTGTTCATATTGTGATTTCTTTCTTCTTTCTTTTTAAAAATATTTTATTTATTTATTTGAGAGAGAGAGAATGAGAGACAGAGAGCATGAGAGGGAGGAGGGTCAGAGGGAGAAGCAGACTCCCCGCTGAGCAGGGAGCCTGATGCAGGACTCGATCCCAGGACTCCAGGATCATGACCTGAGCTGAAAGCAGTTGCCCAACCAACTGAGCCACCCAGGCGCCCCTCTTTCTTTCTTTTTCTAAGATTATTTATTTATTTGAAAGAGAGAGAGAGCATGAGCAGGGGTGGGAGGCAGAGGAAATGGGCCAATCCCAGGACCCTGAGATCATGACCTGAGCCAAAGGCAGCTGCTTAACCGACTGAGCCATCCAGGCGCCCCCATATTTGTAATTTCTGACTTCAGGAAAGGTCCGGTCTCTTCTAAGGGCTCACCTGATTAGGTCGGGTCCACCCAGGATAATCTCCACTTTTATGAACTCAAAATCAACTGATTTGGGATCTTATCATGGGAATGATATCACAGGCTCCTGAGAGGGGATCTCATAATGGTGTAACATGGGGTGTGGGGGGGTTGGGCAGAAATAATGGGGTCCATATTAGCATTCTGCTTGTCATAATATTTACAACATACTTTGCTAGGCTCTAGAATTGATGCCACAAGACTAGGGAAAGCATTGTTGGGATAGTTTGAGAATAAATGAGAAACGTACCACTGTGCTTTGTGCAACAGCAAAAAATAATTGTTAGGAAAAAATTTCAGTAATAGGATAGGGAGACTAGGCAGAAAACTGTCTTGAAATTAGGTGGTCTAGGGAGTCTTGAGCTAAGTGAAGATGCACTGAGAATTATATTCAGACTAAAGACTGAGAGGGCAAAGGCCGCAGATGCAGCCGCTGCTGACTGAGGGACCTAGTCCTGTATTCATCTAAGTGGAAGGTGCGAAACAGGGTGTGACTCTGGAAAAAGGAACAGCATATTTAGAATAAGTTCACAAGCCTACCGCCCCATTGTAAATTCCAGCAGGGCGAACACAGGCTGTGTCTACGTGGGTCTCCACTCTTTCCCCATTATCTAGCACAGCGCAGCAACCTAGTCTGCACACAGTAAAAGCCCAACATATAATTGTTAAATGAATGGCGTCAATACACCAAAGAGCTCATTGAGAAATAATTTCTGCTCCAATTGTTTGATTATTGGGTTCCGTTTGATCTCCATTAGACGTGGGTTTTCACGGAGGAGTGATGTGTTCATGGAACCTGCCGCTTCCTTTTTTTCTCATTGTTCTTATACCGTACATGTAAAGACATATATTTGAGCGATTAGTGCTCTTTCCCTATAAAACAGTGGTGTCTGCGTGATCGGGCTTTTTCTCTTTCCTCCCTCAATCTCTATTATCCTGGCTGTCTGGAGTGCTCGCTGGGCTTCATGCTTGCGGGTTTCCCGGCAGCAGGCTGCGGTGACCAATGCGGAAAGGCAACTCCAAATTCTGCCTTCGCGTGGCCGAGCCTCTGGGCGTCGGACACCGCGAGGCATCGTGCAGCGAGGAACTGAGCACGCTTTCTGCCGGCTCGCAGCTCACCTCTCAGGACTCTCTCCACGGAGCCGCGCGGCCACCCGCCTGCGCGCCCGCGGGGAGCGCGGACCCCCGCTGTACGGCAGAGCCTCGGTCAAGATGGCCGCGCCCGGCCGCCATACCCAGGGGCGCCGCCATGGCAGCCGCCGGACTCACTGAGGCCGCGCTTCGAGCCGCCGCCATGTCGGCCTCCGCCTGCGAGCCGATCCTCACAAAGCGGGAGAGCGTGGGCCGGAGGAGGAGTGCGGGGACGGCCGAAGGGGCCGGGTGTCCAGCGGAGATGGCCGTGTCCGAGCCGGGGGGCGGCGCGGCGGTGAGCGCGATGGCGGGGCGGGGCGGCGTGGTGGTCCGAGGTGGTCTAATTGGGGCTCCGTGATTGGAGGGTGACTGTAGTCGCTGAGACGAGCGATTTGGGAATCGGAGGCGATGCTGGAGGGCCTTCTGGCGGGGGGGGGGGGGGGGTTCGGGGGGATCTGTGGGGCAGTGATGGGGGCCCTGCAGGGTGCGCGGGTGCTGCAGGTTATGGAAATCCGTGTCTGGGGAGATGTGCGGTGACAGTGAGGCGGGGAGTCTGTGGCGCTCACGCAAAAGCCAGAGTCCGGAAGGCTCTGGGGATCAGATATAGGGGCTCTGTGGTGGGGCGAAGACTGGGGAGGTGTGTGACAATTTGTGACCTATGGGAGCCAAGCGATTATAGTGCCTGTGGGAGTTACCGGATTGTCCTTGTGTGTGTGCAGACGTGCAGGGAGGTCCGATAGGGGTTTATCACAACAGTTAATGAGAAGAGGTGATGATGGTTTAGAATAGGGAAGTGCAGGGAAATGCAAAATCAGATTCAGAATACATCTGGAGATGAGCCAGTAGGACTTACTGATGAGTTGATATGAAACATGAGGGAAGAGAAGAATCAAGATTTACACCTAGACTTTTGGCTTGAGGCACTGGATAAAGGGTGCTTCCCTTTTCTGAGAAAGGGTTGTGTTGGAGACAACCAGATTTGATGGGTATAAATGGGAGCCAGAGTGGATGACGGTGGTTCTGTTTTGGCCACGTCAAGATGCCCATTACATGTCCAAGTAGAGAATGAGTAGTTGTTAAATGTGTGAATCTAAAACTTAGGAGAGGTTTGGGCTAAAGAATCCATATGTGAAAGGCTTCAGCGTACAGATGGTATTTAAAGCCGTAAGGTTGGATGAGATCACTTAGGGAGAGAAGGCAGATAGAGAAGAAAAGAGGGACCAAGGACAGAGCTCTGGGTCACTCTTACATTTAGAGGTTTGGTAGAGGACAGAAAATAAAGAGAATGAGGAGGAGTAGTCATGGAGATATGATGAAAATTGTAAATGTGGTGTCAAAGAAGCATAAAGAAGAAAGCTTTTCAAGACAATGCGACTTGTGTTGTCACAGTTGTGTCATAGGCTCTTATGAGTCCCAGACGCATGACTGCAGAGAATTTGACTTTGGCAAGATGTAGCTCAATGATTATTTTGATTGATTAGAGCTTTGTAGTGGAGTGATAAGAGTAAAATCCTGTTGGAATGAGTTGAAAGAATGGAGGTAATGAAGTAGAGACAGCAAGTATCGACCACACCAGGAGTTTTGCTGGTAAAGGGAGCAAATAAATTGACGTTGGATGGGACATGAGATTAAGAGATGGTTTTCATTAGATGAATTGATTTTAAAGCAACTTTGTATGTCAATAGGAATGATTGAGTAGAAAGGGAAAAATAGGTGGTACAAAAGAGAAAGAGGTTAATTGCAGGGGGTGAATTCCTTGAGAAGGCTGTTGAGAATGGGCTGTAGAGCATAAGTGGAGAAACTAGCCTTAGGTGAGAAAAGGAACACTTCTTCCATTTTAACAGAAAGGAGACAGATGATAGGGGTTTTGGAAACAGATTGGTGGAACTGGTGGTAACAAGGCAAGGTAGTTCTTGTCCATTTACACTTACTTTCTCTTTGAAAGTATAAGATGAATTTATCAGCTGAGAGTGGAGAAGGAGTAGATGCTGGAGATTTCCGAGAGAAAGAGGAGAATGTTTGGAATAACCATCTTGCAAAGAGGAATAGGAAACTCCCTGTATTGGATGCCCAATTGTGATATGTGTTATAAACCTAAAGTGAGTCCAGGCAACACAGTTGTTTGATTTTTCTCTCTTGGGATGTTCAGCTACAAGGTTGCAGGCAGAGGTGAAGAGGAGAGTTGGGTTTGATTAAGTTTGAGGCTTTGCTAGGTAAGTACAGTGAAGAAAAGGGGCAAGGAAGTTAAAGCTGTTTTCTGTGGAGTGCATATGGTGTTAGAACAAAGAATCTAAACAAGATAGAAGAAAAGTAAGGCCGTGTGGTGATGGAAGACTGTAGAAAAGTGATTCAGATCAATGCTTTGGGGGCTGAATGCATTTGGAGAATTATTGGCATGGAAGTGCTAGAGGAAAAAGGCTGACAGCATAGGAAACAGTGGTCGGAGGGTGGAATGTTTTAAGTAGAGAGGAATGGATGGGTGAGAAGGAGGTGGCTGAGTTTGGGTGTGAGAAAAGATTGTTGGAGTCAGGAAAGAGAAGGGCCAGGCTGTGGACTCCTCTACGTTGATGTAGCGAGAGTGCAGGAGCTGGAGTGAGGAGGAGCTTGGCGTTCAAGTTTTCAGTGAACGAGGCAGAATGACTGTGTGCAGAAGTTGACCTAAGTGGCCCCAAACAGCTATCCTTCGAAAAGCCTGCTTGCAAGGTTGACCTTTGGCTGATATCTGAGAACTTAGACTTCAGGAGGCTTCCTATCGTTTCCAGAAATGATAAAAGTGGCTCACTGTGCCTAAACTCTGTAAACAGTGTGGTTTATGCCGAGCTCCTGATTTCCTTCTGGGAACCTAGGATCTTTGTGTGTGCCGGGCAGAGGGTGCCTATGAGTGCCACCGAGTCTCTGATGCACTTCCTTGGGAAACAACGTTTCACACGTGTTCTCGCAACTTATTTCTGGAGGAATCAAGTATGCGCTGCGTAATTCCACTGGAAGAGGACTCTTGGATGCTTGTGCCTGGTTTCTGTAGACTTTACCCCATATACACCGTTTCCTTAGCTGATTTTGCTGTGTGTTCCTGAGCTGTACTAAATCATAGCTACGGGTACAACTGTATGCTGAGTCCTGTGCGTTTATCTAGTGAATCATTGAACCAGAGGGTTAATGGTTTAAAGTCTCGTGATATTCTAAACATGATAGGGATTTTGAAGGACGTATGAAAAATAGTTGAAAGTTAGCATTTACCTTCTCTTCAGGCCATGAGGTACATGAGTCTTGGTTGGGCCGAAACAAACAACCTCCTCCAGGGAGCACTGTAAGGGGCAGGATTCTCAGGAGACTGGTAGATTTCAGATAAAGGGAGCAGGTGAAGGGACTGGCCAAAGAGGTTGAAGGTGCAGTGCAGTTTGCTGGCAGTGATTAGGGTTTCTGTAAAGGCCGCTGTTGGTGGAGTTCTGTTGGTGTCAGTGATTGGGGATTGATAGGATAGGGATTTGGGGTCGTATCGGAGATAGAGATTGATGTGTTCCATGGGTATCAGTAGTGGAGGACCCCTGGGAATATGTGACTGGAGTGTCTGGGGAGCGATTGGGGAAATCTGTTGCTGTTAGTGATTGGGAAGTTTGTTGGGGTCAGTCATTTTGGAATTACATCAGTGACTGGGAGGCCAGTGGCCCTCAGTGATGGGGCTTATTAGAAATCAGTGACTGGGGGCGCCTGGGTGGCTCAGTTGGTTAAGCAGCTGCCTTTGGCTCAGGTCATGATCCCAGGGTCCTGGGATCGAGCCCCACGTCAGGCTCCCTGCTCAGTCGGGAGCCTGCTTCTCCCTCTCCCTCTGCCTGCCGCTCTGCCTACTTGTGCTTTCTCTCTCTGTCTCTCTGTCAAATAAATAAATAAAATCTTAAAAAAAAAAAAAGAAATCAGTGACTGGAGGTCCGTGAGGTTATAGATTAGTGACATATGCAGCTAATTGATTGGTGGTTTGTGGAGGTAAGGGGTCATTTTTCAATGTGAAACAATTATGTTTGAACGTGTATTCATTAGTGGCAAAATTCTCCAGTAGCTGTGTCATCCTCCTCTCACCTGCCTAATAAGAGGAGAATCTTGAACATGCTTTAATTTCTCCCGCGTCTCCCAACCTACCAGTTATATTCCTGCTTATTTTTCTTACATCATACCTCTTGATTTTAAGGATACTTTTATAACAGTTGTACATTATCAAGTGACTCAGATGTAACTAGACATCTGACTGATTTTATTATTCATAGCTCTTTCTTGTATATTACATCTTTCCCAATCTTGAAATCTTTATTCTGATGCAGTTTCCTTCTTTTAAAAATCACTTCTTTTCTTCTTCTCCTCCTCTTTCCCTGTCCCTTTCCTTCTCTTTATTTCTAAAGCACATAGGTGATATACTTTCTGCATCCTTACATGCCTAAAATATATTATTTTTGCTTCTAAACATGAATGATCTTTTGACTGGTTATAAAAATCAAGGGTCTCAATTCTTCTACCTCAGAACTCTATTCCATCGTCTTTTGTTATAGAAGAAAAGATAGACTAATTCTGTTTGCTTTTGGTAATTTTCTTTCTCTCTGATTTTTTTATCCTCTTGAATAAACAAATTTGCAAATGGGACTGTCATTTTGGGCTGTTACAACAAAGTACCATTGGCTGGGTAGCTTAAAAACAACAGAAATTTATTTCTGACAGTTCTGGAGGCTAGAAGTCCCAAGATCAGGGTGCCAACATGGTTGGGATCTGGCGAGACCTTCTGCCAGGTTGCAGACTCTTGTTTGTATCCTCACTTGGCAGAGAGAGCAGAGAGGAAGCAAGCTGTCTTACGACTCTTATAAGGGCATTAATCCCATTCATGGAGACTCCACCTGCATGCACTCATCCAATTCTAATTACTTCCCACAGGCCCTCTCTCCTAATGCTGTCACATTGGAGGGTAGGGTTTCAACATATGAATTTTGGGGATACACAGACATTCAATCCATAACAGGGACATTTCTTTTTTTTTTTTTTTTTAAGATTTTATTTATTTATTTGACAGAGAGAGACAACAGGGAGAGAGGGAACACAAGCAGGAGGAGTGGGAGAGGGAGAAGCAGGCTTCCCACGGAGCAGGGAGCCCAATGCGAGGCTCAATCCCAGGACCCTGGGATCATGACCTGAGCCGAAGGCAGATGCTTAACAACTGAGGCACCCAGGCGCCCCTCAGGGACATTTCTTAATATGATTTTTGTCTCTCAAAAAAATGCAGACTTGGGTAAAGAATTAGTATCCTATATAACATCACGATCAACATTGAATGGTTGAGGTGAGAGCAAATCTTTATTATCTTGTCCAAATCACCCAATAATATGGATGACATTAGACTGAATAGGAATATTGCTATTACAGGGATCGGTAACATTCAAAGATGTGACTATGGCCTTTACCCAGAAGGAATGGGAGCAGCTAGATCCTGCTCAGAGGAACCTGTATAAGGATGTGATGCTGGAGAACTACAGCAACCTTGCCTCAATGGGTAAGGACAGTTCTTTCATAATTCAAAATGTGTCCACTGTAATACCTTCTCTCTGAAGTTCTTGATAAGTTTGGCCTTGGCTATTATGAATCAAAGAGTTTTAATCCCTTTGGGTATGAGGCAGGATACTTGTGCCCCTGTCTCCAAAATGGAAGGTCTGCTTAGACGGGGTACATGGGCAGCCACATTGTGAAATTTCAGAAGCCATATATTCTTTCTTTCCTCCCTCCCTCCCTCCCTCCCTTCCTTCCTTCTTTCCTTCCTCCCTCCTCCCTCCCTCTCTTCTTGTCTTTTCTTTCTTTCTTTTCTTTCCTTCCTTCCTCTCTCTCTTTCTCTCTTTCTCCTTAGAAGCCATATATTCTTTATCCTCTCAAGGCTCTGAAGTCCAAATATTAGGGCTTGATTTCTGGGATGTTTGTTTTCCTAACATTCAACTTCTGCCATTTCTCATGAGCAGGGTATCAAGCTCCCAAACCAGACATGATCTCCAAGTTGGAAAAAGGAGAAGAGCCATGGTTGGGGAAGGGCAAAAGACCCAGACAAGGTGGTCCCAGTGAAATAGCAAGACCCAAGCAAATAGGAACCAATGGAAGTAAGTTTCTAATTTTTTGGTGGTAACTTGGAAGTGTTCAATGAATAATTTATTTTTTAAATCTTCTTCAAGATCCTAGACCCTTTTTTCTTAACCAGGAGTAGCAGTTGAAAAATATCAGAATTTCTTGGGGAGGAGGAATTCAAACTACAAAGATTCTCTAACCTTAGAGATCCTAATCTCTCTTCTGTCTGTGAACCTCTTCATGTGTGAGGTTCTCATATGAGAGTCATTATAGTTGTAAGCCAGTGTTACTCATGGGAGTTTGCTTATACCACTTGTATCAGTTAGCTTAGGCTAAGTTCTGCTCTATTAAGGAATGACCCCTAAACCTTAGTGGCTTCCAACAAGAAAGATTTGTTTCTTGCTCATGCTATGGCCCTATTCCACATTATCCTTTGGACCTATACTGAAAGACCAGTCCCTATTTGGCAAATTCTGGTCTCATGGCAGAAGGAAAGAAGAATGAGTAGAACCACTGATGAGTCTTAACACCACTGATGACTCTTAACATCACTGATACCTCCTTCTTCTCACATTTCATTGGTTAATTGGTTAGAGCAGATCACCTGGCTACTCCTAAGTTCAACAGGTAGGAATGTATAATCCTTCCACAGGGAGGATTCAAGGGACCATGCAATGGGTCTGGGAGGTACAATCTTTCCACAAGGAACAGTAATACAGTCTGCCACACCATGAGTATTGTGGTAGGAAAAAAGGTGAAAACCAGAGCTCTGAATCTCTGGTACCAGCCCCTCAAATGCCTAGCTGACCCTTCCTTATTGTCTTTCCTCATCCATGCTCTCCATCGCTCAGCTTCCAGAAGGAGCAGTAACCCCTCTCAGCTATTTTCAGAATCCCATTACAGCTTACCTTATTATTTTATTTTTTTTAATTTTATTTTATTTGAGAGAGGGAGAGAGAGTGAAAGAGAGAGCACAAGAGGGGGTAGGGTCAGAGGGAGAAGCAGACTCCCCACCGAGCAGGGAGCCTGATGCGGGACTCGATCCCGGGAGTCCAGGATCATGACCCGAGCCGAAGGCAGCCGCCTAACAAACTGAGCCACCCAGGCGCCCCCTACAGCTTACCTTATTTGAAGCAGTGCTGTTTTTTATTATCTTCTTTTTTCCTAATATCCTCAGTTTTTTCCCTTCATCCGCTCAAACTCTGGGACTCCGTGGTATCATATTTCTCTCCTTGTATGTTCAAACCTTCTTAGATCCATCCTCTTTCCAAATCTCTTGGCATGATGTTCCCCTGCCTTTAATTATTTTCCATTTCCCTCCTTTTCACTGTGAAATGCTCTAAACTTGTGGTCTATAGTGCATCATTATTTCCATTTACTTGTTAACCTATGCAGTGAGATCCCACAGAATTCATGCCTGTATGTAAATTTCTGGCTTCCCTTCCAGTTCATATTTTAATAGTTTTGGTCAACATGAAATTCTTGCCCCTGGCTTGAATTACACCACTTGAATCTGTTCTTCTCTTCTAAGTGTTTCTTTACATTTATTTCACCAGATTCTCTTCCTTCTCACTTTGCTGAAGTGTCCCTAAGGTTTTGTCTTCTACTATCTGTTCTTTTTTTTTTTTTTCTCTATCGTATTTCCCTCGAAAACTCTTTGGATTTCAATTCTAAACTCCTAGGAGCGAGGATATTATTGGTCTAGGTAGGGTCCTCGAAAGAATCAAGCTATTTATTCTATACTGGTGACTTTTAAGGTAAATTTATCTTGTCCAGATAAATCTCCAGTTTCTTCATGTTGCACTCATATTTTACCTGCTTCCAGGAAAGTTCAATCTCACAGTGTCAGAAATGGAAAGCTGTGTCTTTTTGCCTTTCTTTCTAAATTAGAGCTTTCTTTCACCTTCCCTCTTTTTATCAGGGTCTGCTTTGATTTTAGGCCTGTGTACCATGGAGTTCCTGTGAATCTCTGCTCTCTGCCTTCTCTTTTACTGTCCTTGCCTCAGTTCCTGGTTTGTTTGTTTGTTTTCTTCAGTTCTCACAGACATCACCCAAATCAGGTGTATATTATCTCATACCTAAATTGCTCCAATTCTTAGGCTGATTTGTTGGCTCCATTTTTTGTTTCTTAGATTCCTCTTATATGTTGCCACCAGACATTAAAATATTCAGTTATTATTTATATCACTATAGTCCCCCAAATAGCAGAATGTTTACAATGTATTTTTAAGTGTCCTCTGAATTTTCCAAGACTCCATGAATTTCCTGAAACCAGAGGGACTAGTCTTTCAAATGACAGATGAAGAGACCTCCTGGAGTTTTGATTCATCCACTAGTGGCTCCAATTTTGGCTATGTTTACTTCTCTCTCTCTGATACTTGGTGTTACAACTAAAAAATAGTCCCGAGTCATCTAATACATCTTTGTCATTGCTGCAGTGACTTTCTTCTTGGTTCAGGTTCTTATATAGTACTTGGAGTTTCTTCAAGGAAAGACTATTCTATTCCCTCCAATGATTTGCTGCGTATAGTGAGCTATATACTTCAGTTCCTGAAGTTACAGTCATTTTAGCTTAAAATTCATGTTTTAGTTACTGTCTCAGATTCAGGACAAGCTTACAGCCTTAATCACATGCTCTGTCACACCCAACTCTCTCCTAGTATTACCTTATTATTATACCATTTCACTAGTTCAGGTTCTTTTCTTTTTCCCCCTCATGGTAAATTTCTCTCATAGTGCTTTATATCTTTTCCTGTTGGCCAATTTCCATCATCATAAGGGGTTCCTATAATGTTACACCTCAAGGGGTGTAGTTTTGAGTTTTGATCCCTTTCTTCCCAGAAAGAGATTTGCCTCCATCCTCTCCAGCATCCTTGGGCATTGGGAGATGCTGCCTTTGTCATGCTCTTGTTATATTCTTTCCCCCAAAATGCTTGTATCACTTAAAATTTCCTAAATGAAAAAGCAGCTGGAAACTCTACTTCTCCCTACTATATCTGTACTACTATATCTATACTTACAAAAATTGATCTTTTACTCCATGGGAACTAATCTCTTAAGAATCCTTGATGAAAGGAATAGTATTTCCTGGCTTATATTCAAATACCATGACTCTTTTCTGTTTGATCCCAGGTTTCACTTTATCCATGTAATGTTCCTTTACAACCAAGGCAGCTGTTCAATTTCTATTTCTTTCTTTCTTGGAGACTCATATCTGCTTTTCTCTTTGAGTCTGTTTAATTCCCAACCCTAAAGATCTTTCTGCTTTTTCATGCACATAACTGAAAAAAGTCACCTTAAAATGGTAGTCTCAACTCTTAAGTTTTCGGATTTTTAAACATATAGTATCCATACCTAGCTAAAAGAACTCTCTGGATTTCAATTCTAAAGTCTTAGGAGCGAGAATATTATTGGCCTAGGTAGGGCCCTCTGTTTACCACTGTCCAGTCAATTGTTTTCACCCAAGGGTTGGATCATATGGTTCAAACATGGTTGCCTCCATTTGTCAGTGTGGGTGGTGGTTTCAGAGAAGCAACACACACTGGGAAGATAGCTTAAAATATGTCATTGTATAATGTGTGGAGGAGAGGATGTGAGCAATCACTTAAAGCTGGGAATAAGCTTAAAATTTATAACTGGTAATTAGTAGAGTGACCTGGCAGAAGCAAAGGCATGCTCCATAGCAAACTGTTGGAAAACAAGCACACGTGTACACGGTAAATCCAAATGCTATAAAGTTTGTTTGCTAATCTCACTACTATCATGGCACTACTTTTATCATGGTAAAAGCAACAGGGAATGCAGAAAAACTGCAGGGTTGTTACTTTGGTTTTGAGGGTTTGTGTTTAGTACAAGCATGTCATTATTGATCATTGGTGGTGGTGGTGTAACATGCTCTCCCGCTTATTCCCTTAGTCGCCTATAAGCTGTTCAGTATTTCTTGATGGACTTATCTTATTTTCTCTCTTTTGGCTCTTTGGAGTGCAATAACAAATGACAAATAACAATAACTTGAGCTAGCCTAAGTAAATAGAGGAATTTATTACAAGGACATATGGTTATCTCTTGTAACCTAAAGGCTGATACTTCAGCCAGACCCTACCAGGGACTAGAACTAGAATTGGGAAGCCATCAGCAATTGGGGTTATGTAAATGGTCTCTTTGAGGACATGTGATCTTACATCTCTTTCCCTGTGGATATATGCTTCGTTCTTTGTACTGATGAACCTTCTGCCTACACAGGGAAGATATGACTTTACTATTTCTTGTCTTATATCCTTGTAAAACCCAGGGGAGACTAACTAGAGTCGACATTTTTAGGAGGAAGACTCTTATTGGACACCGTGGCTTGGCCCGGGTCTGTCTCCAACTATGACCATGGAGAGTTGACTCAATATAGTACAGGCCGTGGGAGCCAAATACTGTGGATGGATTGGCTGTTATCAAAGCTGGGAAGCTTGGGCTGAGGAGAAATCTCAAAAAATATCAACTACAATCACAAGCTCCTCTCACTTCATCTGTTACCTAGTCACTTCTCCTTGTGTTTATTTCATCTTCCATCCCAGGTTGCAAGGTCATATTTATAAACAGGCAAAGTTTTGTCTAATTTCTATTGTCAATGAACTTTTCTTGTTTTTCCTACAGCACTTTCCCCTCAAGCCCAAGAGCTTAGGGACATTTGCACTTGATATTTCACTCACTTTGGGATACTAAGCTTGAGTAAAGATTCAGCCCCCACAATAGTACATTTCTTTTATAAGTTGTGTTCCAAAATATGAGAGGGCAGAGATTCACAATTGAATTCTTATTGAATTCCATTTTAGACGAGGTCCAGCAAGGTAATGACCAGCTAGCGAACCACCAGGAATCTCAAAACAAACTCCTTAAGGAAGTTGCATTCAAGAAAAGAAGTCTGACTAAGAAGAAAAGCCATGAATGTAGTTCACTGGGGGAAAAAAGTGTGAGTACAAAACATGTTCCTTCAAAAAAAAAGCTTAAATTCGATTCACATGGAAAGAGTTTGAAACAGAATTCAGACTTACCTGGTCGTATAAGAAACTATGCAAAAAAGAAACCTAGCGTAGCTAAAGAGCACAAGAAATCATTAAGCCATAGCTTACCTGATACAAAGAAAGACAAAAATCAAACTGGAAAGAAACAAAAATTATCCAACCATAGCTTATCTAATAAGCATGACAAAACTCAAACTGGCAAGAAACATGAGAAATTAGCTCATCATAGCTCATCCGATACTAAATGGGACAAAATTCAAACTGGAGAGAAACATGAGAAATCATCCAGCCATAGCCCATCTCCTACTAAGTATGACAAAACTCAAACTAAAGCAAAACCCTATGAATGTAATCAATGTGGGAAGGTTCTCAGCCATAAACAAGGACTCATTGACCATCAGAGAGTTCATACTGGAGAGAAACCATATGAATGTAATGAATGTGGGATAGCCTTTAGCCAAAAGTCACACCTCGTTGTACATCAAAGAACTCACACTGGTGAAAAACCATATGAATGTATTCAGTGTGGCAAAGCCCACAGTCATAAACATGCCCTTACCGACCATCTGAGAGTTCATACTGGGGAAAAGCCCTATAAATGTACTGAATGTGGGAAAACCTTTAGACACAGCTCAAATCTTGTTCAACATGTGAGATCTCATACAGGTGAGAAGCCCTATGAATGTAAGGAATGTGGAAAATCCTTTAGGTATAACTCATCTCTTACTGAACATGTGAGAACTCATACAGGTGAAATACCATATGAATGTAATGAATGTGGAAAGGCCTTTAAATATAGCTCATCCCTTACTAAACACATGAGAATTCATACAGGTGAGAAACCCTTTGAATGTAATGAATGTGGGAAAGCTTTCAGCAAGAAGTCACACCTCCTTATACATCAAAGAACTCATACTAAGGAGAAGCCCTATAAATGTAATGAATGTGGAAAAGCATTTGGACATAGCTCTTCTCTTACTTACCACATGAGAACTCATACAGGTGAAAGTCCTTTTGAATGTAATCAGTGTGGGAAGGCCTTCAAACAAATTGAGGGCCTTACTCAACATCAGAGAGTTCATACTGGGGAGAAACCCTATGAATGTAATGAATGTGGGAAAGCTTTTAGCCAAAAGTCACACCTCATTGTACATCAGAGAACTCATACTGGGGAGAAACCTTTTGAATGTAATGAATGTGGAAAGGCTTTCAATGTGAAGTCACAACTTGTTATACATCAGAGATCCCACACTGGAGAGAAACCCTATGAATGTAATGAATGTGGGAAAGCTTTCAAACAAAATGCATCTCTTACCAAACATGTGAAAACTCATTCAGAAGAAAAATCTCATGAGTGAAATTAACGTGGGAAACCTTTTAATTCAACTAAGGTTTTGTTTAACCTTAGTAGGACTCTGAATTTTAAGGATGTTAGAAAGCTTTTAATAAGAAGTCATACCTAATTACACATGAGAGAGTTTGAAAGTGAATCTTACATAGAAGCAATGGATGATACCAACCTTTTATAGAAAATATTGTTTTAAAAGTAATTATTAATTATTTATATATTCAGACCAAAATATAAAGCTTTAAAAATCGTTAATGAGCTGAATAATCAGAGCAAAAGAGAAACAAATTACATATGCTGACAATTCCTGAGTTGCTTGAGTATGTCCCCTTAAGCTCCACATCTGAGAATTGAATTTGCACATCTGTTAATTTCCATGTATAAGTGTGTCTGGCCACTGGTATGAGCTTCATCTTTGATGTTATCACCGAGCTCTTTCTTAATGTCTTTGTTAGCTTCTACATCAGCTGCATACTTTCTAAAAGTTATTTATGTAAAAAATATTAACACAAAATTAAGAAAAAAATAAAAGAAAGCAGCCAAGGATAGGGACATCATTCCCTACCAGCACCTGTGTATTGTTAAGTGATTAAAATTGTTAAGTGAAAAAAGCAGGTTGCTGAACTGTGTGTATAGTATGTTCCCACTTAATGTACAAAAGGATGTGTTTGCCTGTCTGTGTGTGTGTGTGTGTGTGTATGTAAGTATATATACATATATTTGTATGTGAATAGACTTGGTTTGAAAAAATACAGAAGAAACTTTATGGTGGTTGTCATGAGCAGAGGAGTACAGGAATGGGGGCTAGGATGGGAAGGAGACCTTCTTTTTATTATATACTGTTTGAAATTTTAAATAATGTACATGTGTTATTTTCACAATTAAAATCTTTTTAATATGCATACATCAACACTGATTAAAATTTTCACTGAGCTCACTCCATGGTGTTGTTTGATGAAGTGAAAGTATCTATGCCTATTATGAATTCAGGGTGATGAATCTGAGGATATGGTATTAAACTTAATATTGAATTCACAAAGACTTGTCCTATCAAACACACATCTTTTTATTAAAATAATGAATTACAACTATAATTTAGCACCGTGTTTCTTCTATATGCCATATTTTTAAAAGACTGAAGATAAATTGTGATTGCAGGTGAATGAAAGTGATTTTCCGAACAGTCACTCCATTTTATCACATATTCAGAGCACTTATATACAAACACCTGAATCTGGGATTTCAAATGTATTGCAACAAATACCACTACTTCCTGTTCTTGCTCAATAGCAGACATTGTTAATGGATCACCGCACTTTTTCTGAGTGAACCTAGACTGGGCCTCAGAGTCATTCTTAAGCATGCATTCCAGAAGGTACTGTGAATCAATCTGGGTTTCCACATGAGACCTATTTTCTACTGCATACCTATTTACTATTATTATTTTTTATTCATAAGTCATAGATAAAAAAATACAACTGAATTATTTTTAAATTGTTACACCAAAAACAGTGACATAAGGACAAAAATGGTTTTGTTATATAAGGTAATAATATAGGGCATGCATGTCACCTTTTACATTTTCACAGCACATTCACTACATTACCTCATTTGTTCTTCAGAATAAACATATGGGTCAATAAGCAAGACTTTTCTAGTGGTCAGTTCTGCTCAACAAATATTTCACCTGGATACTAGTCTAGCATAATGATGGACCCTCAACAAACAAGTGATTAAGTGCCATCTTTGCAAATACTTCGCATTCAAGTTCCTGCCTTCCTGATTTCCTCATTTCAGAGAATTAACAGATGTAAGTATTGAGAATGAAATTATGTATGTGTGCATTCATGTGTGCACACATGCATTGAAAAATCAACTCATGGATGTTAGAACCTCGTTTCCAAGTAACTTATTTACTCTTAGAGAAGGAAAGAGCAATGTGAAAGCCATTTTCCATCAGTAACTTATAACTACGTGGAAGTTTGGTACTATGCACTAAATGAATCCTCACTGTCCAGAGTTGTGGAAAATCTGCACTTTTTAGAAGGATAAAACAGTTGCATGTTATGGCTATGTTAAATTCCCCACATCTCTTGGAGAACCCATAATAGTACCATACTTGGGACAGTATGCCTGAGTAGTAGAAATGAACGCTGAAAGTCATCCTGTAGAGTAAGAAAGGAATTAAAAGTTAGCATCAATAAATGAGGAAGTGATGTCTAAAAGATTGGAGGCAAAGGATGAAAGAAAATAGACATACAGAAGTGAGTCTAAATCAATGATAAAATGTATCAAAATTTCTTGGAGGGGTTGTTAAAACACAGACTTTAGAAATGGGCCCCACCCACAGAGTTTCTGATTCAGTAGGTTGGGGGGAGGCGGGTGGCTGAGATTTTGCATTTTTAATAACTCGCCAGGAAACGCTGGTGCTGCTGGTCTGGGGACCACACTTTGAGAAACTGATTTAAATCATTGTTGAAGTGAATTTAAAAAGTATTTTAAAATGTTTCTGAGATACTTCTTTAATATGAAGATAATGTCTCTATACACAAATACACATGTTAGAAAATGCATAATATCACCATCATTATGTGGACAGTGATTTTTTCAGGATTGTCAGTTTAAGAGTAAGTTTTATGTTTTTCTAAATAATTTTTCTATTTTCCTGAATTTATTTTGTTGTAATCAATTTTCATTACTGGGGTATGGCCAAGTAGGGTCCTACTAATCCTGACCCTCCCACAGAAAACAGTTATAAACTCTGGACAAAACCACATACACACACACACACACAACCAATGACCTGAAGGTACTGGAGAGTGAACAAAAGCAGATTATGCGAAAGAGTTGAAACTTGGAAGAAGGGAATGTAGGAGGTTAGATCACAGCTTTTAGCCTGAGGACACACTGAAGTTGGTGTGGCGGGGGCAGGGGGTGTAATTTGATAGAAAACATGCAGTCTTTTTAAGATGAAAAACCATAGGACTGAGTTCAGGGCAACCACAGCCACTTGGAAAGTGAGAGGAGAATCCCAGAAAAGAGAGACTCAAAGAGGGGGTAACCCAAATTCTGTGAATAAATTCTGCCCAAATATCTGACTGACCCCTGAACCATGCATATTTGGCACAGACTCCTAACGCTTCAACTAAAGACGAGAACTGAGCTTTGATTTGTGCTACTGCCCCACAGACTTAGTTTGAAGTTTGAGCTCAACCATGCTAATTACTTGATAAAACAACAATATTAATACTCTTCAGAGAAATAGAATCCAAACTCTCCACAACTTATCATTCATGATATATAGGATATAAGAAAAACTTACTTGACAGTCAAAGAATTAAGAAATTGCAACCCCATTTCAAGAAAAGAGACAACCAACCCAGAAGTTGGAATGAACATATGAGGATATTAATATAATTATTATAATGGTGCTTAATGAAATAAAGATATATATGCTCACAGTGGATAAAGATTTTTTTTAAAACTAAGCAAAGAAATAGAAACTATGAAGAAAAACAAAAAGAAAATTCTAGAACTTAAAAATACAATGTCTTTAAATTTCACTGGGTAAGTTTACCAGCAGAATGAAAATGACAGGGGAAGGGGTGATTGAACTTGAAATAGCTCAGTAGAAATGATTCAAAGTGAGGGGGAAATGATTGAAAAGATAGGAAGAGAACCTCAGTGACTTGTGGGACAGTAACAAAATGTCTTGAATATGTGTAGCTGAAGTCCCAAAAGGAGAGCAAGGAAAGAGTGGGATACACAAAATATTTGAAGATATAATGGTTGAAATTTCCCCAAATTTGGTAAGTGATATAAATGTACTGATTGAGAATCTCAGTGAACTCTAAGCAGGTTAAGTGTGAGGAAAACACATCCTAGACAAGCTGCCAGAACCTAAAGATAAAAATAAAATCTGGAAAGCCAGGGGAAAAGCAATCCATATGTGATAGAAAACAATTCTAATGATTGGTGACTTACTATCAGAAACTGTGGAGGCCAGAAAACCATAGATCAGTAGATCCTTCAAGTGGTATGG
Source organism: Phoca vitulina (assembly GCF_004348235.1). Lineage (NCBI taxonomy): Eukaryota > Metazoa > Chordata > Mammalia > Carnivora > Phocidae > Phoca > Phoca vitulina. The sequence goes on along the minus strand of NW_022589724.1, from coordinate 13,406,325 downwards.
AAAAACAAAACAAAACCCTCCGACCTTGAATTCTGTATCCAACAAAAGTATCCTTCAAAAATGAAGGTGAAGGGACGCCTGAGTGGCTTGGTTGTTAAGCGTCTGCCTTCGGCTCAGGTCATGATCCCAGGGTCCTGGGATCGAGCCCCGCATCGGGCTCCCTGCTCGGCGGGAAGCCTGCTTCTCCCTCTCCCACTCCCCCTGCTTGTGTTCCCTCTCTCGCTGTCTCTCTCTCTCTCTGTCAAATAAATAAATATATAAATAAATAAATAAATCTTAAAAAAAAAATGAAGGTGAAGTAATGACATCTTAGATAAAAAAATTAAGAGAATTTATCCCCAGAAGACCATAATGTTTTTCAGGTTGAAAAAAATGATACCAAATGGAAACTCAGTTCTTCAGGAAGCACTGAAGAGCATGAGAAATGGTAAATATGTAAGTAAATATAAGACTATTTTAACCTCTTCATTTCTTTAAAATATTTAGGATTTTTAATTTTTTTAAAAAAGATTTTATTTATCTGACAGAGGAACAAGCTGGGAGAGCAGCAGAGGGAGAGGCTCTCCACTGAGCAAGGCTTGATCCCAGAACCCTGGGATCATGACCTGAGCCAAAGGCAGACATTTAACTGACTGAGTTACCCAGGCACCCGCTTAGGGTTGTTTGAAACAAAACTTACAACATTGTCTTATGTGGATTGTAAGGCATTTAGATGCAATACATGTAACAATGCTAGCATGAAGAATGGGGGCAGGCTTATAATGTAGGAAAGTGTCTAAATTTTATGTGATTTGGTACAATATCAACTTCAAGTAGACTATGAATGTCAAAGATGATAGAGCAATCCCTGGAGAAACCGCTGAAGAGTAAAGCAAAGGGGTATAGCCAGAAACATAACAGATAAATTTATGAACCTCTAAAAGGTATTTTAAAATTCATAATGGAAATAGGAAGGGAAATACAGAAGAAGAAAATCAAAGGAGACAAACATACAAATAATAAGATGGTGGACCTAAATCCAATCTCAGCAATAATTACTTTAAAAGTTAGTGAACTAAACTCTCCAATGAAAAGGCAGAGATTTTCATAATGGGATAAAAAAGCAAGACCCAGTTTTATGCTCTGTACAAAGTCTAGACTTTAAAAAGACACAAAGAAGTTAAAATTAAATGGATTGAAATGATATATCATACAAATACATACAAAGGCATGAATGGCTATATTAATAGCAGACAAAACAGACTTCTCAATAAAAGTATTAACAGAGATAAAGAGGGCCAATTTAAAAAGATTAAAGGATTAATTCCTCAGGAAGACCTAAGGTTCATGAACATTTATGCACCTAAAACAGGGCTCCAAAATACAAGAAGCAGAAATTGAAAAAACTGAAGAGAGATATAAAAAATTCGACAATCATAATTGGAGATTTTCACATCCTGCTCTAGGCAGCTCATAGAACAGCTAGACAGAAAAATTAGTTAAGATAGGGGCTCCTGGATAGCTCAGTTGAGTGTCTGACTCTTGATTTCAGCTCAGGTTATGGTCTCTCAGAAGAGATTAGTGGGATAAACTATAGCTCAAGGTGCTATAGTGGTCCCAAGGTTATAACAGATAATTCATCATCTCACTTCCCCACTTTCCATTCTCAGCTGCCTCTGCTGACATAAGACACTGGCCATTATGCCCTTCTCAGACCTGAACCTGTACATTTACGGCACAATTGGGCAAGGGGTACCAAGTGGATCAATGGGTTCTATGTTTTCTTCCCTGCCCACATTGTGTGATAGCACCTCACTTTCTACTGACGTCAGGGTTATTCACCTCTTCTAAGGTAGTGATAACCTCCCTCCTCTTGCCTGCTGGTTCCTGAACACAAAGAGCTCATACTTAGGCGTCAACCTGAAGTTCCTGTAGGGGGTGCTGATGTAACAGTGGTGGATGCCATGTGCTTGCTTATTCCTGCTGTTCCTGAATGTTCCACTTGTATCTTAAAATGGATATTTTCTAAACCGTCACTTAATTAATGACTTGATGGTTTTAACAGGTTCTACTTCATACTGGGTAGTTCTGGTGGAGTAGTCATTTAGTGTCCCATGGTCATGCATTCTGTTTTTACCTGGGTGCGATAGCCTGCCAGCAGATGTTTTACAAAAACATCTAATCCTCCACCGCAGATGGCCTGGCCTTGCTCCAAAATTTGAGGAGCCTATGTTGTTCTGCTACTGCGGCTTGCCACGAACTCCACATGGCGTCCATTCCCCACCACTGATAACACCAATACCAAGGGTTAAATAAACATCAGCTGAATATGTATGTGAGAGTCTATTTCTGGACTCTCTGTTCCATTTATCTATTTATCTATTACATTAAACTGATGCCAATATTACATTAAATTGATTCTTGTAACTTTATACTAAGTTTTGAAGTCAGGTAAAGAGAGTAATCCCTCCCGCTTCGTTTTTCTTTTTTAAAGTTGTTTTGGCACATCTTATATTTTGAGAGTATTGCCAAATGTCTGCCACCCATCTACATGTATGTGCGAACAATTCCATACTTGATTTCTTCATACTGGATAACATCAATTTAAAAATTTTTATCAATATGGAAAAGTTCATTGTTTAATTTACATGTCTTTAATTATTATTGAGGTACCTGTCCTTTTTTCCATTGGATTTTTGATCTGTGTCTTTTTAATTGTCTGAAGACATGTGTTTCATCGGAAATCAGTCTTTGACCTGCTTAAATTCTCTTGTGTGTTAAAAACAGCTTGTAACCTGAATTCTCATCTTTCTCTCCCTTAATATACAAGCTTCTTGGTGTTTCTACTTCCTCAGTTCACATTTATACTTCAGTGCAATTCGGTAGGGCTCTGTCTTCATCATTACTGTGACACAATTTCTAAAAAAACCACCTTGCTAATTATTAAATCCAAGGGACATTTTTGTCCTTATCTTAGTGGATTTTTGTTGCGTCTGATATTTGATGCTTCCCTCTTCCTTGAAATAGTTCACCATTAGTTCCTCTGACACCATTCTTCTTGATCTTCTGCTCCCTCCCTCTCTCCTCCTTTCCCATCGGCAGTTCCTCTTTCTTTTATCCCTCACCAGTTGAAATTTTCCAGGGCTCCGCCCTAGGTGTCTTGTTTTTTCCATTGTATGTGCTTTCCCTGATTGCTTGCATCTCTTTTCTATAATAATCTATAAGAACCACCAGTTTTAGATGCATTTTGATTATATTTTATTGATTGAAGGCAGTATTTATATTATAAATTTGTATAAAAGTAAGTAGCTATCACACATTTGCGCACATCTGCTGCACATAAGATTCTACACATTTTTTTTTCTGATGTGCCTTATGCCATTTCCACGGATTGTCTGGCCATGTTTCCTCTCACCTTATAAGCCAGCTGAGAGTAGAGTGGAATATTAAACAGAACACCCACCCCCACCCCACCCCCACACAACATGATTAACCTGGAGTATTTGAACAGTAAGAATTATTTTCATTGCTTAAGTAAGATGAAGTATCATAAGCTAGTGAGAGTAACATAAAAATTCACCAGAAAGTATTCTTAATGTAGATGTGTACAACTCTAAAGCAAGAAAGTACACTTATCTGGATTATGAAATAAAACATCTTTCATTATTTTATCTATGTATTTTGCTCTATCTTGTGTATCTCTGTTCCTATCTCTAGGGTGATCCCACATCACAGATTGCCCAGAAGAGGTTTGGTGCCCCTTGTCCAGATATAGTTATTAATAGCACCTCTGTTCACTGTCAAAGCTGTCCTGGGTTGGATGACAAATTATATTGATATCTTTGTCTCTTTACCAACAGAAATTAATTGATATTCAAAAGACATTCATTGAAGTGTAGTGTAGTGGCTAGGAGCATAAGCTCTGAGTTAGACTTTGGGAGTTTACATCTTGGCTATACCACTAACCTGCTATGTGACCTTTTGGTGCCTCAGATTCCTTCTGTGTATAAGAGGGATAATAATGGTTTCTCCCTCAGCATTAAATTAGATCAGGGGTCAGCAAACTTTTCTGTAAAAGAATAGATAGTAAGTCTTTTAGACTTGTTAGGCCATATGGTTTTTGTCACAGCTACTCAACTCTACCATTAAAACACAAAAGCAACCACAGACAATATGTAAATGAATGAGCATGACTGTGTTCCAATAAAACTTTATTTATCAAAACAGACAACAGGCCAGATTTGCCTCAGGGCTGTAGATTGCAGACTCCTGAATTAGATTATACATGTAAAAGAGCTATTAATTTGGGGCCTCACAAAGCATAAGAACCTCCCTTGGTTTTTGGCATAGGATTTACCCCCAAAATAGGAGTGTGTGGGAATTCCTAAAAGAGGGAACCACCTGAACAAAGATGTAGGGGTGGGATTAGTCTGCTATCAAGTATGTAAGAAGTGGTATATAACTGCTGTTCTTCTGTTGAGACTTCCCTTCTTCACCTTGTTTTCCTGACAAACTCCTGCTCCCCTTCTAAGACTCAGGTTTTAAACTTTTTTTTTTAAGATTTTATTTATTTATTTGACAGAGAGAGAGACAGTGAGAGAGGGAACACAAGCAGAGGGAGTGGGAGAGGGAGAAGCAGGCTTCCTGGGGAGCAGGGAGCCCGATGCGGGGCTTGATCCCAGGACACTGGGACCATGACCTGAGCCGAAGGCAGATGCTTAACTGACTGAGCCACCCAGGCGCCCCCCAAGACTCAGGTTTTAAAATCATGTCCTTAGTATCATGACAGCCCCTTCCCACACCCCCCACCACTACCACCCGGTCCCTAACCTAGCTAGTTACCTCTTACTGTGCCCACAGCACCAGTCATGCTTCTGTCAGGTCACTCATCACACTACATTGTCAATCTCAGACTCTGAGCTCCTTCCTTGCATTACCAAGCATGACAAAAAATGAATGTGTGTGAGTGAAGGAAGGAATGAACTTTACATTATGGTGGAAGACTCAGTAGACATGAATATGTATTAAACCAAAAAAGGGAAACTAAGCTGATTCTGACAGTCTTGCCCTGAGTAGCTGTCAGACCCCAGGGGAGAAAAGACACAAACACTGCAAACCCCAGTGCCAGGCAGTGATGACTGGGACACAGGAAAGCATAGGAAGGCACAGATGCCAGGAGGCTCTGGAAAAAACTTACAACAGGATATTGGAGCCCAGCTTTAAAGCACAAATAGAACTTTTCCTGACATAAAGTTGGGGAGGACAATCCAGAAGCATGACGTCCACTGTATCCGACTCAAAGAGCTGAGTCAACCCTGAGAATTAATTCATAGTGTCGTTCAGCATCAGTTCGGGTTGGATATTTTATAGTAATGAGCAGTAGTAACTGACTCGAATTGGGCAGCACCAAACCACAAGTGGTTAGAAGTGCTCCACTGACAAGAGCTAGAGGCAAGACTTTTATAGAAAAGACCTAGAAGCAAAGCAAGGAAATTATTTGATTGCCTCATAGTTGAAGCAGGTGTCTTATTTGGGAAAGCCTCGTTTGTGGTTGTCCTTAGGTTTTGATTTCTTAACCTTGAGGCATTTACAGGCTTAGGTTTGGGTTTGCTAAGGCATTAGAACCACCTCAGTCTAATAGCCTCCTTATTTAATTTAACATTAATAATGCTACTATATGGTATTTATTATTTTTAAAAAACTGCATGGGTTCTGAAGTGCTTTTCATTGACACTGACGCTGAAATTTTCTTATGTCAGCAAACATTGAAATACCCAAACGAGTATTTCATAATCTTCTACTTTACAAATGAGAGACCTGAGGGAAAGCGGCTGGCCCAAAGCCACAGAGCAAGTTCAAGACCAGGTTGAGAAGACCTAGGGGTTCTGAATCATCCTACAGAGTTTATCCTCAATCATTTCCCCTCTGCTGCTATTTGATGTGTCTTCAGCAGGGGCAGAGTCTCCCCATCCCAGTCTGGGAAAGCATTCCCAGAAGAGGACATTTGAATTTCATTTTCCAGGATGGCAGGCTGGAGGTCACCAGATGAAAGCATTCTGACTTTCCCTCTCCCAGTGCTATCCCTCAGGGAGTATACTGCTCCATCCTGACTTTTCCACCTCAGTTAAAACCTAAATTAAATAACCTACCTCAGTACGCATACTATTATCATTACTATACCTAACATTGGGAAAGTGAGGCAATGTGTTGTAGATCAACTGACTCGGGCTGAGACTCATGCTCCTCGTTTGCTTAATAACAGGAGCGGCTCTTCCTCTTTCCCCACCCTACTTCCCCATCTTTATTTGCACCTTGCGCTGAGTTTCCATTTTCTACACATCTTAGCTGGAGAGATTCCCTGACTTCATCCTCAGAGACCTGGGATTTTTTCCTACTTTATGTTTTTGCTCCCGCATTGTCCCAGTACATCTTTTCAGTAGCTCCCATATCCCAGTTCTAACTTCCCTTTCTCTTAGCATTCTCTGCTGTACGGCGCCAGCTCTACTCGAAATATGGCGCCTCCCACGCCGACACACTTTCCGTTCACTAGGCGCGGCCATATTGATCCCCCGGGCTCCCGCCGACTAAACACCCGGTAAGTCTCGCGATAGAAGCAGGTCGCGGGCTGCCCTGCTTCCGCCGTTAACACCGGAGAGTCCGCAGCCCTGGCGGCGGAGGGGGCGACCCTAGCGCTCAGCGGAGGGTCCTGCAGGCGAGGCTGGGAGTTGAGGGGTCCGGTCCTCAGAAAAGGAAGTTTCAGTCACTGGCTGCGGTGTTGGGAGTAAGGGCATCATATTTGATCAGCGACTGAGCATCTCTGGCGGTCCGTAATTTTCGGTCTTAATTGTGGTTATTAATTAAACAGCCCCACTCAAAATAGTGATTGCCGCCACGTGGAGATCGGTATTTAGTGGTGCTGCCGGTAGTGGACTCTGAGGAGGTTCAGCGGAGTGGGAATTTGTGGGACTAGTGATTGAGCGTGTCTGTGTGATTCTGCGTCTCTCAGAGTCACGGATTGGGGTCACATGGATATCAACGGTTGGGTCCTGAAGGCAGATATCCATTTTTAGGGTTATTTTGGATCAGTGTGTGGGGGTTGTAGTGGGCTACTGTTAGGAGCCTATTTGGTAGCTTGGGGAGCAGATGGCTCGCGACCAGTGATTGGGGCTCCAGCCCTGAATAATAATAGTTTGCATTCAGGCTGCACTCCACACATACTGTGTGCTGGGTTTTCTTGTATGGGTTTTATGCATGTAAGGATATGAGAGTCCGGGGAGAGTTCCCATCCTCCCCCCGGAGGTTTTGTTTCCACCCTTGGATCTATCTGGTGAATGGACTTCAGGCAGTTTATATTCTCTACTACTGTCTTTTAGCTAGCTAAGTACTTCAAGCCGAAGTCTCTCAAAAACCCTTTCTCAAAGCTGTGCCTTTTCCCTTTGCCTGTCTTTCAATCCATGTGCTCTCTCTGGATAATTTCAACCACACTCATTCTATCAGCTTCTGCCTTTAAAAGTATGACTTGCCAGTCTATAGCACCAGCCCAGACATTTCTAACACGCTCCAGATTCACAGTAGACAACTGTCTCCACATCTCTGTGAGGTTTACTCACAGGATCTCAACCTTAACGTGATGGCAGTAGACAATATCATCTTCCTTCTCCATACTTCACTTGCTAATCCTACTACGTTCATCATTATGAATAACGTCACTCATCTTCTAGATGGCCATAGTACAAATCCTGGAGACATCTAGTTTTCTCCCCACCCTTCTCCCCATGTTGGATCAATCTTCTGATCCTGGTGATTTTGCCTCCCTAACATCTCTCCAGTTTGTCCTCCCCATTCCCACTGCCATGGTCTTAGTTCAGGCTTCATCATCCCTTGCCTTAAACCTCTATCAGGAAAACCCAGTGTCAGAGTGTTGGACACTATGGGCAAGTCAGAGGAAGGAATGGCTGAGTCTATCCAGGAGACATTTGAAAAGGCTTTCTAGAGGAGGTGACATTTGAACTGAGCCTATACATTTGAAGTGGTCCTATGAGTATGGATGAGAGTGACTGTTACAGCTTATTGAATTTATTGAGCTAGTGAATTGTGCCCTTTAGAACTTCCTTGATATGAGTTTGGGTTAAGAGGTCAGTAGAATAATAGCTGCTAAAAAGTAACAGTTTATTCTAGAAAAACTGGAAAATGAAAATGCTAAATATAACCCAATAGAAATCACTTGTAATTCTACCACCCAAAGGTAACCATAACATTTTGATGTATGTCCTTTCACACACTTTTTTTCTTTCAAATATATTTCTTTTCAATATATTTGTTGTTTTATAACCTATTTTCTTGCTTTGTAATACAACAAGACCCTTTTTCCAAGTCTGTAAATACTTTTCTAAGATAATTTAATGGCTGTCTAGTATTCTATACTTTGATAACTGATGTAACCAATCCCTATTGTTGAACATCTAGGTGGTTTCTACTTTTTAAGTGATCAAACAGCATCGTGATGAATATCCTTGCAGATATATCTTTATGTACATCCATGCTTATTTTTTTAGGATAAATATCTAATTATAGATTTATGGGGTCAAAGGAGGAGAAACTTCTTAAACATACAATGGGATACACATCCACAAAGATAAAACAGACCATGGCCTGACCCTTTCAGAACTGTAATAGGTTGATGTTATCACAGCATAATCTTTTGTGGTCCCTCAAAGGAAACTTTGAAAGGGGCGGTCTTTGAAAGGTAGTCTTTTATGTAGTTGATTATAGGAATTTCTAGGCTCATAGTTCTGGGAATCACAGGGCAGGCCCAGATTCTCAAGGTGGTCTTCCTTTTATCCCCTCCCTGCTCATCCCAGCTCTGTCTTTACAGATATCTGCACCTTCTGAAGAGCAACAGAAAATGACCAATTCTCAGGTAAGTGAGTTATTTATATCCCATATTATTTTCCATTGTATTTGAGGCAGTTTAAAAGAATTAATTCAATTAAATGAAAAAATGTAAATAGAGATCTGGGAAAATAGAAAATCTAGACCAAATAATGTGTGAAATATAGTCATACAAATTATAAGATCTTTTATAGTTATTGAAGTTGAGCATATCATCTACAGTGATAGGATTTATATAACACATTAAATATGATATTTTCTTGAGGGAAGTAAAGAATTTTTGGCATTTAGGTTTGAAATTATTCTCTTAATGCATACATATGATGTAGTAGACAGTGTCTTTAACATTTACCAACCCATGATAAATTCCATAGGAGGCCTCCCTATAGCTGTTTCTTAAGTCATTTCTCAAAATAGCTACAGGGCATCATAACAAGGCAGAATTCAATTTCTAGGCAGTAAAATCATGGGACCCAGGTACATAGCTGTCAAAAAATCTGTCTTGATCCGTGAATAAAAGTTTGTGAAATTGGTCCAAGGAATTAATACTATTAAAGGTCATAATAGTATCAATTTTAATTTGCAGTTTTTAACCAATAAATAATGAAATATTTTTCCTTTAAAATGCAATAGGTTGGGGTGCCTGGGTGGCTCAGTTGATTAAGTGTCTGCCTTCTGCTCAGGTCGTGATCTCAGGGTCCTGGGATAGAGTCCCGCATCGGGCTCCCTGCTCAGTGGGGAGTCTGCTTCTCCCTCTTCCTCTGTGCTCTCGCTCTTTCTCTCTCTCAAGTAAATAAATAAAATATTTTTTAAAAATGCAATAGGTTGAGAGCCTCAAAGTGTAGATCAAGTGAGTATGCTTCATGGATAGTGGAAATCAAGTGAATTTGCTCATTTCTTTGGTTTATCACTCAGCTAAACATTGCTAGCAAGCATCTTAGTGGTTGTGATTGTCATATGGTTTTAAATGTTTTTATTTGAAGATATGTATCTAATTTTTATCTATCATGTTCCATTGGTTCTACCCACTATGTAGCACGCAGTTTCAGTATAGTAGTCTTCAAAGTGGGGAGCATCCATTCCTTACATGTGCAAGGTGATCCCCTGAGGTATGGGGAGAAAAGAACTACCTACATATCTTTTTTTTTTTTTTTAATTTTAGAGAGAAATGGGGGGGAGGGCACGGGGGGGGGGAGGGGCAGAGGGAGAGGGAGAAAAAGAATCTCAAGCAGACTCCCTGCTGAGTGCAGAGCCTGACACGAAGGGCTCAATCTCAGGACCCTGAGATCATGACCTGAGCTGAAATCAAGAGTTGAAATCACTCAACCAACTGAGCTACCCAGGCGCCCCTACCTACATGTCTTTTTAATGACCATATCTCAGTATTGAAATAATTTATGTTTTTTTAAAAAGGTATATATTATTGATGTGTGCACTTTTTTTTTTTTAACTGAAAAATGTCTCATCAAGAGTCACCTCATTAGAACAAAAGACACTCCTGTCATCCAGGAAATTCTAAGGATTTTAGGAGTTCTGTGTCAGGAACCAGACAGAGTCAAAGAACAAATATTAGAACAAAAGATGCTCGCCACACATTTATTCCTTAGGAAATTATAAGGGTTTTAGGAATTCTGACTAGGAGCCAGGGATGAAGACCAAAATATGTATTTCTTACCATATCACAGTATCCAGTCTCTGATTTTAGAAGTTTGGGGAGGGGTGCCTGGGTGGCTCAGTCATCAAGCGTCTGCCTTCGGCTCAGGTCATGATCTCAGGGTCCTGGGATCGAGTCCTGCATCAGGCTCCCTGCTCCGCGGGAAGCCTGTTTTTCCCTCTCCCACTCCCCCTGCTTGTGTTCCCTCTCTCGCTGTGTCTCTCTCTGTCAAATAAATAAAATCTTTAAAAAAAAAAAGAAAGTTTGGGGAATACTGGGTTATGTACCTGTAATTCTGCACCCATTTCCAATGTGTGGGGTTTCTTCCCCATACCACCAGGCAATCAATCTCTGACACCAGCTGGCTGTCCTGCAATTTGGCTCAATTTTGACACTACCCACTTGGAGATAGTGTCAGATCCTATAGGTCAAGGGCTCGGTCCCACAAGACTGCCCTTCACTTCAGATGCCAATCACAAGTCCCAAGTTGTTGCCTCTGCTTTGGACTCACTAGGTATAAATCAGAGGTTCCCACAACCCCCTCCTTTGGTTCTATTAATTTGCTAGTGTAGCTCCTGGGAGTCAGGAAACCAATTTAAACACTTGATTGCCAGTTGATTACAAAGGATATTAAAGGATACAAATCAACAGCCAAGGAAGAGATACATAAGACAAGGTCCTGAACAAAGAAGCATGGAGTCCAAGGCTTGGCACCTGGCATCTGTCACGTGGAAACATTCTGGTAGCTCTCTGAACTCTCTCGGGTCTTTCTGGAGGCTTCATGATGTGGGCATGATCAATTAAATCATTGGCCATTGGTGATGGATTGAACCTCCAGCCCCACCTCCCTCCCCCCAAATCAGGAGTGGGACTGAAAGTTCTGTCTACTCTTGGTTGGTGCCTCTGGTGACCAGCCACCCCCTCCTTAGGTGCTTTCCAAAAGCCATGTCATTATCATAACAAAAGGCACCTTTATCGCCTTCATCACAGGAAATTCCAAGGGTTTTAGGAGCTCTATGCTAGGAAATACAAAGACCAAATATATATTTCTTATTCTAAATCACATTATCGGTACTGTTGGTACTAAAACCGAACTAACGTGAGTTTACTCTTTGGTGAGTCACAGATAGAAACTACACCAGGGAGAGTTATCTCACAAAGGAAACTTAAACTAAAGTTAATTTGGGCCAATAGAATTTTTGTGGTGAAATATAAAATTTGCCATTTTAACCATTTTTAAGTGTGCAATTCAGTGGTATTATGTTTGCAATTTGTGAATCCATCACCACTCTCTGTTTCCAAAACTTTTTCATCATCCCGAACAGAAACTCTGTACCCATTGAGCAATAACTCCCATTTTTCCCTTACCCCCACAGCCCTTGGTAAACTCAAAACTACTTTCTGGCTCTATGAATTTGCTTACTCTAGATATTTCATAGAAGTGGAATCATATGAAATTTGTCCTTTTGTGTCTAACTTACTTCACTTCGCATGTTTTTGAGGTTTATCTACGCTGTAGCATGTATCAGAACCTCATTCCTTTTTATGGCCTAGTAATATTCCATTATATAAACACATTTTGTCTATCCCTTCATCTGATGGACACTCAGGTTGTTTCTACCTTTTGGCTTTATTGTAAATAAAGCTGCTATGAATTGCCTGCAAGTATCTCTTTGAGTACCTGTTTTCAAATCTTGGGTATATACCTATGTCAACCAAAATTCCTGGGATGCAGAGATTGAGTCAGAGGCAAGGGAAAGCTTTATTGCCATACAGTGTGTAAACCAGGGAGATCGCGGCCTTCAGCTACAACCAAAAGTGTGCTCTGAAGGGGAAGGTTTATGTTTGGGGTTAAATAGGCAAAAACTGCAAGTTCTGTGCCCTTATCCAGGTTGGTCAGACTGCAGTCCTAAGCTGTAACCTGTCATCCTAAGGAGTAGAATGACAAACAGGATACAGCTTGCTATTCCTGGTGGCAGCGAAAGGCTGTGGCAGCCACGGAGAACATGGTAAGATGTGTTGCAAGGGATTTCATGGATTTTGTTGACTTTTGTGCAGGTTTGTCACCTCATGATATACTAACTGGTTTTGTTTCCCATGGTCCTTTGGGCAGGTTAAAACTGTAGTTTCTCTCCCTTGACATGAAGGACTCCATCTTGTCTTTCAGCTGGTGTTGTCCAATTATTGGGGTCTTTTTTTTTTCACCTAGCATTGCTGGGTTATATGGTAATTCTACATTTAACTTTTGGAAGAACTGCCCAAGTGTTTTGTGTAGCAGCTGCACCATTTTACATTCCCACCAGCAGCCTATGAGGGTTCCAGTTTCTCCACATCCTCGCTAACACTTGTATTTTCCATTTTGTTGATTATAACCATCCTATTAGGTGTAAAGTTGTATCTCCTTGTGGTTTTGACTTGCATTTCCCTAGTGACTAGTAAGGTTGAGCATCTTTACATGTGCTTATTGTCCATTTGCATATCTTCTTTGGAGAAATGTTTATTGAAATCCTTTGCCCATTTTTAAATCAAATCATTTGTCCTTTTACTGTTGGACAAGTAGATTCCACCTCTCTCTTCCCCCCAAACCTGCTCGCTCTTATTTTCTGGACTTGAGTGGGATGCCAGTTGCTTAGCCCGAAACCCAAGCACTCTTAGTTGATTACTCTCCTTCCCTCATCTTCCCACTGTCTTTCAGATACATCTTAGTTGGATTTGATCAACATCAAATTTAAAAATTGAATTCTCTTATTGAGGTGGAACCTAATCATGGTTTGAAAAATAAGTAAAAACAAAGTAATACTTTATTACTAACTGATCATAAGTTATTCTATTCTTCTTATTTCTAAGTAGGTATTTAAAAAAATAAATTGACCAAATTAAATATTGCTTACATTTTATTGTTTTTATTTTAGTTTAAACTTTAAAAACAATGGTTTTGTTGTGTTTAATTTTTATAAGTTCTTTAAGGGAAAATGCCAACATACACAAAAATTTAGAGAACAGTTTAATAAACCCCTGTGTTTCTTCTTATATTTTCAGCGATTACCAGTGTTTTTCCAATCTTATATCTTTCCCCTCTTACTTTATTTGTTCTCTAGAGTTTTTTGTTTGTATTTTTTTTGTTTTTAAGTAGGCTCCATGCCCAGTGTGGAGCCCAGTGGGGGCTTGATCTTAACGACCTTGAGTTCAAGACCTGAGATGAGATCAAGAGTCAGATGCTTAACCAACTGAGCCACCCAAGCACCCCTGTTCTCTAGAGTATTTTAAAGCAGACCCCATAAATGACATTTCATCAGTATATGCTTGTTTTGCAGATTTTGTTATCTTCATTTCAGGAACTGATACTGGTTTTCCCTTTAGTGGTTTCCTTTTAAAATCATTTATTTAAGTAAAAGAGTTGTTAAAGCTATTAAGTCAAAAATAGTGTGAGTGACATGCAGATACATAAAAATTGTGAAAACAGTAAATGAATAAATGATGTCTGAGCATTATTCCGAAGGTACGAACAGTTCCTTGAATTTGCCATGTTCTTTTTCACGTCCCCATCGCTTTTTTCTTTACTCATTTCTCCATCTAGAATGATCTTTTTCCCTCCTCCATATCTTACTGGAGTTTACACTATTCATTTTTAACACTTCAAAAAAAGTATTTTATCTTTACTTAAAAAAATTTTACATTTTTCATTATTCATTTTGCATAACTGTATATCTTCTACAAAACCCATCTCAACCTCCCCAAATAGAATCATTTCTTCTTTCCCATTTCTATTATAACCCATTTAACACCCAATAGCATTTATATATTTACTTGTTTGTCTCCATCTACTATTCTGTAAACTTCCAGTGTTTTCTTCATATTTGTATTCTGACCATCAAATAGTGCAGGTTGTGTTGTGGCCTAATACGTGCTTATTGCTGGAAAGAGAGGATGAATGGTTTCTCAATAGCAGAGTTTTTCTAATAGGAGTTCTGCTTCTCCCACATAGTAAAACTGGCCTCATAGTAAACATCTTCTTTAATTTATTATGATGAACTCTGCATGATTAAACATCTTTTACACATCACCCAGTGCTTTTCACTTTAGATTGAACAGGAATGTCCTGTTACAGGGATTTGTGTCACTCAGGGATGTGACTGTGGACTTCACTTGGGAGGAGTGGCAGTACCTGGACTCTGCTCAAAGAAACCTGTACAGGGATGTGATGCTGGAGAACTACAGCAACCTTGTTTCAGTGGGTAAGAACATCTCTCAGAGGGTGCTGGGTATTAGTTATCTGCTGCTGCATAACAATTACTTCAACATTTAGTGGCTTAAAACAAACAGTTTAGTTTGGAAGGGCTTAGCTGGGTGGTTCTGGCTTGTGGTCTCCCGTGTGGCTGGAATCAGATGTGAGCAGGGGCTGCAGTCATCTGAAGGCTTGACGGAGAGTGTAGGATCTGTTTCTAAGATAACTCACTCACATGGCTGTTGACAGGAGCCTTCAGCTCCTTCCTCACCATGGGGGCCTGTTCTCACGACATGACAAACTTCCCCAGAGAGTGATCCGGGAGAGCCAGGAGGAAGTCACAGGGCCTTTTGTGACCGGGTCTCTGAAATCACAGACCATCACCTCTACCTTATTGTGTTTATTGGAAATAGTTACCAAGTCCAGCCCATGCTTAAGGGAAGGAGAGGACTTCTTGAAGGGAGGAGTGCCAAGGAATTTATGAACATATATTAAATCCACCATAGTACCCAATTGACTGCCTTTCCTTTCTTATTTACTAAAAGCTGCTGGGTCTCTGCATGTTTAATGAGCTTCATTTCAAACTATAAAGGTCAAAAGAATATTGATTTTGAGTACCAAATACACCAGTGGACTTGGATGAAAAGAGAATGGGTGCTGCATCCTGCTCATTCTTTGAGGGTTAAAGACAATGGGCTGTGCCCAAGTTCTTAGTTTTTATAGATTAATTGAAATAGAACATATGTAGTAAAGTGCTCAAATCTTAAATATACAGATTGATGCATCTTTTTCCTATGTTATTTAACCACCGCCCAGATCAAGGTATAAAACATTTCAGGCACCCTAGCAGGCTCCCTTTGACCCCTTGCCATTTATCTCCTCAGAGATAACAACTTGTGGCTTCTATCACCATAGATTAGTTTTGTCTGTTCTTGAACTTCATGTAAGTGTAATCACTGTAATTGTCTGGCATCTTTCATTTAACATAGTGTCTGTGGAATTCATCCATGTTGTTGCACATGCCAATATTTGTTTCTCCTTACTGTTGCACCATATTCCATTTAACGAGTATAGGGTAATTCATCAACTTATCCATTCTGTTGATAGTTATTTGGCTTATTTCAGACTTGGGTCACTGCTGTTTTGGACATTCTTTTTTTTTTTTTTTTTTTAATCTTCTTGTTCTTTGTTTTTGTCTTTTTGTCTTTTTTACTTTTTTTTTTTTTTACTTTTTTTATGGACATTCTTATATGCATGTTCTAGTGGAAATAAGTATTTTATTTCTATTGGGAAATTTCTGGGTCATGGAGCACATGTATATTTAGCTTTAGTAGATACTACCAGACAGTTGTCCATAGAGGTTATACCAATGTATTTCCTACTAGCAATATATGAGAGTTCCATCAACATCTGATAATGTTAGTCTTTTTAATTTTAGCTATTCTGGTGCATATGTGGTGGGCTTGAGTTCTAGGATGGTTGGATGTCCACTAATGGCCAAGTCCTGTATCATTTCCCATAAACAGGATGTCAGTCTCTGAAGTCAGATGTAATCTCATTGAAGCGAGGAGAACCATGGATGAAGGAGGAAGAAATCTCAAGTTGGGCCTACTCAGGTAAGTGAGAACGTGGCATATGGGAGACAGGGATGTAAGATTAATCCTGATTAATGAGACATTTATCTTTGAAATATTTTTTAGGAAATCATTCTTTAAGGTCATAGATGTCTAGAAATGGCTGAAGACAGTTGGTGTGGGATTGTCAAATACCTAAATAACACTGCTACATATCTAACAACCATGCAATCCATTTTCTTTGCTTAACTTTTAGAGAGAGAGAAGTAACCCCCTTACCTGTACTTTGGATCTTATTTATGCCCATGTCATTTAGGACATTTCTTAGTTAACCTCTCTTTGGCTAACATCTTCAGCACCCTATTCTTCCAAAATGGGCTTATGTTCCTCCCTTTATGCATTTACCCAGTCTTAGATATGCCCTCTATCAAAGTAACTTATTGAGTGATATTCATATCCTTTATAATTACCTTGTTTTTCTCACCTTCTTTCAGTGTGATATGTCTTGGAGTTATAATCTTATGCTTTGTGTTTTTAAATTTTTCAGATACTCCAGTAATATAAATATTACTTTGCCTTCTTCTTTTTCTCCTTTCTCTGTGACCATTTTTACTGGATTTTTTATGTTATTTTTATTATGTTGGCTGTTTTCCTGCCTTTTTCAGTGCTGCTTATTAAATTCTCCTTACCCCCTATATATATACAATGGAATATTATGCAGCCATCAAAAGGAATGAGATCTTGCCATTTACAACAATGTGGATGGAACTGGAGGGTGTTATGCTGAGCGAAATAAGTCAGTCAGAGAAAGACATGTATTATATGACCTCACTGATATGAGGAACTCTTAATCTCAGGAAACAAACTGAGGGTTGCTGGAGTGGCGGGGGGTGGGAGGGATGGAGTGGCTGGGTGATAGACATTGGGGAGGGTATGTGCTATGGTGAGTGCTGTGAATTGTGCAGGACTGTTGAATCATAGACCTGTACCTCTGAAACAAATAATGCAATATATGTTAAGAAAAAAAAGAAGAAGAAGATAGCAGGAGGGGAAGAATGAAGGGGGGAAATCGGAGGGGGAGATGAACCATGAGAGACGATGGACTCTGAAAAACAAACTGAGGGTTCTAGAGGGGAGGGGGGTGGGAGGATGGGTCAGCCTGGTGATGGGTATTAAAGAGGGCACATTCTGCATGGAGCACTGGGTGTTATGCACAAACAATGAATCATGGAACACTACATCAAAAACTAATGATGTAATGTATGGTGATTAACAACCAAAAAATTAATAAAAAAAAAGAAATTCTCCTTACCCCCTGCCCACACCTTATAATTTAATCTTTCATTCCCCCCCCCAAGTTTAACCAATTCTTTTTCATCACTCCATTTTTTATTTCTTTTTTTCTTTTTTAAATAAGTTCTGATTCATGGTGGTTTTCCATGACCTGAAATGCTTGTTTGAGTATATTTAATTCTGTTTAGAGTTCAGACAAAATTTTATTTTGCTTTATGGCTAGTTTTCTTTTTGGTTTTGGTTTGACAAGGGACAATTTCCTCTGTTGATATCTGCACAAATTCATTTCCTGATTTTCTGTAGTAGTTCTCTATGGACCATATATTTCTTTTGTTCATTTTTATTACATTACAGTATTTTCATAAGATTTTTAAATATTATGGAGTCCTTCTCTGTTAATATAGCAGGGCCTTTCCCTCCTTCCTTTCTTTTGGATTGAAGAGGAGTTTTGGCTTTTCTGGTTTTGTGGTTCTCTTTGTCTTCCAGGACCCTGAATTTCCCTTGTTTTCTTTCCCCATTAACACCATCCAATTATGAGCGGGTATTTCTTCCTTCCTTTTTTGCCTTTTTTTTCTCTCTCTGAAACTGCCTATTCTTCAAACTCAGAGTTTCCCCCTTTTAATAGAGCCTGTCCCATCCCATGCTTTTTGTGTCATCTGATTCTTTAAGATGAATGTACTTGGAAAGCCCTACCCTGTAGTTGTGCTTCTACCTGGTTACTTATAAAATATTTATGAATATTGTTATATTTAGTGTGGATTTAATCTTTCTGCTGGTCACTTCAACTCACCTTCAGTCTCCTTTGCTAGCATCCTTCCTCTGTCTTTCCTGAAATGATTTTTTGATCTGCTTCTGCTCTTCACAAAGCCACAAAGGTGGATTGGCGCTGGTGCCTTGTGGAACTTTGACACTGAGTTCATCAACTCTTCTTTTTCCATTGCTCCCTTACTCACTTCTTTTTCTTTTAGGTCTGTTTCTTCTTCTGTCTTTGAGTTTTAAGGTCATATTCTTACATTTCAAAACTGATTGCACTCATTATCAGATTTCTATCTGTTTCTATTAAAATGAAGAGCTTTATTTGTTTTTTATTTTTGTGTTTTGTTTTGTATTCTTCAGAGCTCAAGAGTGAAGTAACATCATTTACACTTGGGCTTTTTTCAGACTTTTGTATTAGACCCAAGATGAAAGAATTAACACCATGGAAGAGCATTTCTGAACAAGTGATACTTCATAACATGATTGTATACTCAACTTTTGAAGACTGGAGACTTGAAGATAAGATAAATCACCAGGAAAACCAAGACAAGCTTTTGAATCAAGTTGCATTCATTAACAATAAGCCACTAACTGAGGAGATAGATCATGAATGTAACAATGTACTGGGGAAAGGGATTCATCTAAACAGAACATCTAATGAACACATCGGAACCTTCATGCAGAAGTCACACCTCTTTGTACAACCAAAAATTCTAACCAGTGAGAAATATAAATGTATTCAGTGTGGGAAAGCCTTCAGTGGAAAGTCAGGACTCATTGCACATCAGAGAATTCATACTGGGGAGAAACCATACAAATGTAATGACTGTGAAAAAGCCTTTATTCAGAAGTCACAACTCACTGTACATCAGAGAATTCATACAGGAGAGAAACCCTATAAATGTGGTGAGTGTGGGAGGGCATTCATCCAGAAGTCAAACCTCATTATTCATCAGAGGATTCACACAGGGGAAAAACCCTATGAATGCAATGAATGTGGGAAAGCTTTCATCAAGAAGTCAACACTTAGTGTTCATCAAAGAGCTCATTCTGGGGAGAAACCATATGAATGCAGTGACTGTGGAAAAGCCTTCATCTGGCAGTCACAGCTCGTTGTACATCAGAGAATTCATACTGGGGAGAAACCCCATGGATGTAAAGAGTGTGGAAAAGCCTTCAACAGGAAGTCAGAACTAAGTGTACATCACAGAATTCACACTGGAGAGAAACCCTTTGAGTGTAGTGAATGTAAAAAAGCCTTCATTAAAAAGTCAGATCTCAGTGTACATCAGAGAACTCACACTGGGGACAAAAGGTATCAATGCTGTGATTGTGGGAAAGGCTTTATCCGGAGCTCACAGTTCATTGAACATCAGAGAATTCATACTGGGGAGAAACCCTATGAATGCAGTGAATGCAGAAGAGCTTTTATCCAGAAATCACAACTCACTGTTCATCAAAGAATCCATACTGGGATGAAGCCGTATGAATGCACTGAGTGTGGAAAAGCCTTTAGTAAGAAGTCGCACCTCACTGTACATCATAGAATACACACTGGAGAAAAACCCTATGAATGTAGTAATTGTAGAAAAGCTTTCAGCAAGAAATCTACTCTCACTGTTCATCAGAGAATACATATGGAACGGAAACCCCTTTAATGGAATGAGAAAACTTTAATTAAATGATTAAAATTTCATCACACATCATAGAATTCACAAAGTCTAAAAACTCTATGAATGTACTAAACATGGGAAGCCTTCAACAATAGCTCCCAAACTATTAAGCACCAGAAAATTCATACTGAGAAGCAAGTTTGAAAAATCATGTATCCAAAAAATTATATTGGACATCTTGGTTCAGCCTAATAGTAAAAGTTTTTTAAGTATGTAGAAAAATCTCAACCATATGTGATTGGCTTGATCACTTGTGGTACAAATTTTTTAAACGACTGAGCTACCTAGGCATTCCAAGGTACAAATTTTTTAAATGAGTGAGTACAGTTGATCATTGAACTATGTGGATTAGGGTCCCCCTGTGCAGTTGAAAATTCATGTATAACTTTTAACTCTCCAAAAACTTAACTACTAATAGTCTATTATTGACTGGAAGCCTTACTGGTAACATGAACAGTCAATCAACACATATTTTTATGTAATATGTATTGCCTACTGTATTCTTACAGTTAAATGAGCTAGAGAAAAGATGTTATTAAGAAAGTCATAAGGAAGAAAAAGTACATTTATAGTACTGTACTGTATTAATAAAAAAAATCCATGGACCTGCACAGTTAAAACCTGTGTTGTTAATCGGAGGGGTAGACGAACCATGAGAGACGATGGACTCTGAAAAACAAACTGAGGGTTCTAGAGGGGAGGGGGGTGGGAGGATGGGTTAGCCTGGTGATGGGTATTGAGGAGGGCACGTTCTGCATGGAGCACTGGGTGTTATGCACAAACAATGAATCATGGAACACTATATCTAAAACTAATGATGTAATGTATGGGGATTAACATAACAATAAAAAAAATAAAAAAATAAATGAACCAAACATCATTCAAAGACTCCTTAGAAGTGAAAGTCAGATTCTGTGAAACCAGTAAACACATTATTAACTTTAAAAAAAAAAAAAACCTATGTTGTTCAAGGGTCAACTGCAAATTGATTAATCAGGACAACAGAGACTACTGTATGTGATCATTCTACAAGTGATATAGAAATGGCATTCATAACCCAAATTATCTGTCATTTGGAAGTGAATATGGATCTTTGCACCTGCCTTACTTTCCACACTAAACGACACCATTTTCCCCACATCTTAAAAAACATAAAAGGATAAATTGTAACTAAATAACAAATAGATCTTCCCCCACTCTTTCTTAAGGTATATAGAATTAAGAGAAGATGAAGCCAGTGCATTTATAGAGACATCAAAAGTTAGTGGTA
Source organism: Phoca vitulina (assembly GCF_004348235.1). Lineage (NCBI taxonomy): Eukaryota > Metazoa > Chordata > Mammalia > Carnivora > Phocidae > Phoca > Phoca vitulina. The sequence goes on along the minus strand of NW_022589724.1, from coordinate 13,385,009 downwards.
GAGGGGCGCCTGGGTGGCTCAGTCGGTTAAGTGTCTGACTCTCGATTTCAGAACAGGTCATGATCTGAGTCATGGGATCAAGCCTCACATTGGGCTCCGTGCTCAGCAGGGAGTCTGCTTGAGATTCTCTCCATCTCCCTCTGCCCCTCCCCCCTGTGTACTCTCTCTCTCCCTCTCTCTCAAATAAATCTTAAAAAAAAAAAGTGGTGGACTTTTAAAAATATCACTTGGTGTAAAGCATACAGTTAAGAGAGACATTAAACAACAGGCAAAGCAGGCAGCGATGTGGCTGTAAGCAATGTTGGCGTATTCAACACATGATAAAAATAGTTCTACACAAAGAAATTCCTGTTCCTAGTCCTGTTTCAACTCATAGGACTTATGTGAGTACTGGTATGCATAGCTTGGGCTCTTTATATCCTTGTGATTATCAGAACTGAATTTTTTTTTTTTTTAATTTCATTTCTATATTTCAGAAAACCTACTTGAATACACTTTGAAACAAGAGTACAACAAAATAGAATATACTTCAAATGTTGAATATACAAACTATTATAGTTCAAATCTGAACACTGGTACTTTCCCTCTTAAAACTTCAACTAAAAAAAAAAAAAAAGGAAGGAAGGAAAAACAAAAACACCAGGTATTAGAGCTACCTGACAAAAATTCATGCTGAGCCTGAACTTCCAAGTGACAGTAGAACTGAAACTGCTATGTCTGCACAGATGCCAGGACTAAGTGAGTGACACAGGAAGGTTACAGCAAAAGGCCAGAGCCAACTGTTAATTTGTCCACAATTAAGAAACTGACAGACTTAAACTACCATATAAAATGTTACATGTAAATTCTATAACAATACTGTGCTAGGTACAAGATTTTTAAAATTTTTCTTTTAATAAAAAAGCTTTACACAAACAAGCCATTAGCTTATTTCAATAAAGAAAACTGAAAATTAGTCTAAGGCCTTTGTTTTAAATCAGCTTAAGCTATATGATATTAAAAAAAAAATCGCACTAGGTCTTTTTTGCTATCCTCTTTCTGAAAAGCTTTTGGATCCATTTTCAATTCACATTCTAAAATACCTATATTAGCAGTCTTCACATAGCACCAGTTAAGTGAGTTCTGTGTGAACACAGTAATAATTGCTGGTATGCATATAAAATGCATCAAAAATTGCTCTATGTAACAATGAGATCACCCATCCCAACCCCTCCCCACTGAAAACTATATAACCTCTTACAGAGTGTTAGTAGAACTGAGTTTTTTTAATCTTCCTTTATTGGATATTTCTGCTACACACACATTCTGCTAAGCACTTTGACATGTACTTTCTTATTTAATCCTTAGAGCAAATATATGAAACTGAGATTATTACCATTTTATAAATGAGGCAAGTGGAGCCCAGAGAGGTTCCCTGATTCAGCTAAACCCATGGGCCTGGTAAGTGGAGGGCTGAGATTCAGATCAGCCTCTTAGCCTCCACAGGATTCTGTCCCACTCGAGACAAGCAGGACTGAATGTAATGTCACTTCAGCTCCAGACAGAATTGAATTGAATTTGACTGGACATCATATGGTATTCTGTATCCTGTCCCTACATTATGTTAAATAAATTAACAAGAAAAATGCATTTCAAAGGAGGTATTAAGTTTTAGTTTCTTACATGTAGAAGCTCTTGGAGGTATATTTTGAGATACTGGTTCAGGGATACCTGTTTTGCTGCCCTATACATTTTTTTGTGATCAGTCTGAACATAGAAATTATACTATTATTTTATAATTTGTTTGAAAAAGTTAAGTGTTTTGTTGAGTTGTCATTTTATCATTACAAATAACTTTTCTTACAAATTCTATTATCCAGGGCATCCTTTCCTTTTCAAGCACAATAACTTAACCTTATGTAAGTTGTAAATATTCATTGTGAAGCAATATTAGGAAAAGAAGGATTGATAGCAAAAAACCTTTTCAGCATTTCCTTGAAATGAATGTGAGCTGATATACCATATTGAGCTTGATCCTAAATTTTTTTTTTTAAAGATTTTATTTGACAGAAACACAGAGAGAGAGGGAACACAAGCAGGGGGAGTGGGAGAGGGAGAAGCAGGCTTCCCACGGAGCAGGGAGCCTGATGCGGGGCTCGATCCCAGGACCCTGGGATCATGACCTGAGCCAAAGGCAGACACTTAACGACTGAGCCACCCAGGCGCCCCTTGATCCTAAATTTTTAATCAAACATTTTTTCTTAGATTTTAAATTAAAAATGTTTTAAAATTGAAAACGGTCAACAGCAGCCATGATTTTCACTGTAAATCTTAACTTTCAAATAATTTATTTTTTTAAGATTTTATTTAGAGAGTGAGTGTGAGCCGAGGGAGGGGCAGAGGGCGAGGGAAAGAGAATCTCGAGCAGACTCTGTGGGGAGTGTGGAGCCCAATGTGGGGTTTGATCTCATGACCCTGAGATCATGACCCAAACCAAAATCAAAAAAGGGACACTTAACCAACTTAGCTACCCAGGCACCCCACAAATAATAATTTGAAACTAAATAGTGAGTTGCAGTCATGTAATTCTTTTATTAGTCATTTTTTAAGTCACTTTTGAAGATAAATATTTAGCTGTTATGTAAATGTAGGACATTCATTTTCTAAACACGTCAGAAACTAAACTATTAATGTGTATCTTGCCTTCATTGTTGTCATCTTGGAAACTATATGATAATACCGCTTGTGCAGCCAATAATTTGTGGAATTCCTGTCTATTAGAACTTCTTTCAGATCTAGTTTGCCTGTCAGGCCTCATATGAAACTATGTAATATTTTCAGAATTAGAATTCATTGTTTTTCTCGCCCTTATCCTTCCTATCATCCCATTAATTCTGTGCATGACTTCAGGAAGAAGAAAGCTTGTGCCCCTTCTATAGTCATTTCAAGTCTCAGGTGCTTAGGAGATTCAATATCTCTATTTTCAATGTTTTGCCTTCTATTTAATGGTTTCTTAAACATAGCTAGTATTGCCATTAACATAAGATAAGTAGGAAATTTTAGTGTTTGTTTTTTTTTTTAAGGATGTTATTTATTTTGAGAGAGAGCATGAGTAGGGGGAGGAGTGGGGGGAGGAGCAGAAGGAGAGGGACAAGCAGACTCTGCACTGAGTGTGGAGCCCGACGCGGGCCTTGATCCCACGACCCTGAGATCATGACCTGAGCCAAAATCAAGAGTCGATGTTCAACTGACTGAGCCACCAGGCGCCCCCCAGGTTCTTTTTTTTAACTTGCCTCCTAATATGTTGTTATCTGAGCCTATTTACTTGTATACTCTTTAAAAGGATACTTAATATTACTGCCTTTCTACTTCAGTAGTATTACTAATAGATATTTCTTGGGTACTATGAATTAATTAGGTACTAGTCTCCTTAAACAACTGGAATTTAAGAGATTACACAAGATACCATGACTCATATCTAAGGACTCTGAAACATTATGCTATATATAAACAGATATTTTGGAGTTTTCAGGCAGAGTTAAAAAGTTGAAACAAGTGGAACTACCCTAGTAATTCTGAAAATATGGTTTTAAATGGTTTGGAAATTAAATAATTAAAATGTTAACATGCTTGCTATTGAGATGTTAATGTTTACTTAAAGTTTTATATGCCGCTGGTCACACAAATGCTTGGGTATTATGTTTATTTCAACTTCAAGTTATCACAGTTACACACTTCACAGTTTAATCTACCCTATTTTGGACATTCTTAGAGTATAACAGAACAAAATGGCATTATGTAAATGTGAGTGGGTAGGATGGGAAAGAGGCACACCATGGAATTTTTTCTGAAAAGGTGGAGAAAACTGAATTTCCATTTGTTAGCCTAGGTAGAGATGAGTCACAAGAGAAATTAGAAAATGTTTAGATAATATTGAATGAAAATACAATATGTCAGAATTGAGGAGATAGATTATGAATGGAACAATGTGCCGGGAAAAGGAATTCATCTGAACAGAACATCTAATGAACACATCAGAGCCTTCATGCAGAAGTCACACCTCTTTGTACAACCGAAATTCTAACCAGTGAGAAATCATATAAATATATTCAGTGTGGGAGAGCCTTCAGTGGAAAGTCAGGACTCATTGTGTGTGTGGGTATTGGGGATGTCACTAGACCAGAGCTTAGAATAAAATTTATAATTTTAAATGATTTATTAGAAAAGAAGGAATGTGTAAAATCAATTATTTAAGTTTCCATCTTATGAAGGTAGAAAGATATGAGCAAATGATACCCCAAAATAAGTAGGAAGATATAAGTAATAAATGGAAGAGCACAAATCAATGAACTAGAACAGGGATCAGACTATAGGCCAAACCTGGCTAGTGGCCTGTTCCCATACAGGCCTTAAACTAGGATTCATTTTTACATTTTTAACGAGTTATAAAACACACAAACCAAACAAAAAGAAAAGAAAAAAAGAATAAAACAGAGACTACACAACAGAAACCATAGGTGGATCACAAAACCTAAAATATCCACTATCTGGCCCTTTACAGAAAATGTTCGCCAATTCCTAAACCAGAGCATACGCAAACAAAAATCAATGAGAACAAAAGGTGATTCATTGAAATAATCAATATAATTGGTAAATCTTTGGATAGACTGATCAAGAGAAATAGAAGACAAAAATTACTAGTAGGAATAAAGGAGGTGGCACCACTATTTTAGAGTCAAAAAGATGATAAAGAGTTATTAATGACTTTTACTTCGAAAATTTGACAACTTAGGTAAAATGGAAGATCTCCTTGAAATAGCATAAGTTACCAAAACTGAGTAAAGAAGAATTAGAATGCACAAATAGCCCTATACTGATTAAAGATATTGAATTTGTAATTTAAAATCTTCCCTGAAAGAAAATTACGGGTCTAGGGGCTTCACTGGGGCATTCTATCAATATTTAAGGAAGAAATAATACTAATTCTACAAAAACTTTAGAAAGTAGAGGAGGATTAACATTTTCCAACTCATCATATTGGATCAGTATTACCCTGAAACCAAAACCAGATGAAGACATTATAAGTAAAGAAAATTATAAGCTGATATCCCTGATAACTGTAGATGTGAAAATTGCTTTAAAATTAATATTTTTGAGGGGCACCTGGGTGGCTCAGTCGGTTAAGCATCTGACTCTCAGCTCAGGTCTTGATCTCAGAGTCATGGGTTCAGGCCCCAGGTTGTGAGTTCACGCCCAGCATGGAGCCTAGCTTAAGAAAATATTTTGAATCCACCAGTACAAAAAAAGTGAACTATGTCCTGACCAATTGGAGTGTATTCCAAGAATGCAATATTTTATTTAAATATCTGATTATCCATCCATGTAATTCACCAAAATTTTTTTTTTGATGAGGGGAAAAACATCATTCTCATAGATGTAGAAAAAGCATTTGACAAAATTCAACATCCATTTGTGATGAAAACTCTCTCTCCACAAATGAACAACAGATGGTAACTTCTCTACTTCAACCAGTTTCATGGTTACTTCTTTCTACATAAGATTAGAAACCAATCAAAAATATCTGTCCTCATTTTTTTTAAAGATTTTATTTGTTTATTTGACAGAGAGAGACACAGCGAGAGAGGGAACACAAGCAGGGGGAGTGGGAGTGGGAGAAGCAGGCTTTCTGCGGAGCAGGGAGCCCGATGCAGGGCTTGATCCCAGGACCCTGGTATCATGACCTGAGCCAAAGGCAGATGCTTAACTGACTGAGCCATCCAGGTGCCCTGTCCTCATTTTTTAAAAAGATATTTATTTATTCCAGAGAGAGAGAACGGGGTGGGGAGGGGGGAGGAGCAGAGGGAGAGGGACAAACAGACTCCACACTGAATGTGGAGTCCAACTCAGGGCTCAATCCCAGGACACCAAGAACATGACCTGAGCTGAAACCAAGAGTCAGATGCTTAACTGACTGAGCCACCCAGGCACCCCCTCATTTTTATTCAACAATGTAATAGAAGTTCTGGCCAATGTAATAAGCAAAGGAAAAAAAAATAAGAAAGCATACAAATTAGGAAGGATGAAGTAAAACTTTCTTTATTCATAACAACCTGATCTTATACATTTAAAATCCTAAGGAATCTACAAAGGTTAATTTTTTTTTTTTTTAAGATTTAAGCTTTTATTTATTTATTTGAGAAAGAGAGACAGCGAGAGAGGGAACACAAGCAGGGGGAGTGGGAGAGGGAGAAGCAGGCTTCCCGCGGAGCAGGGAGCCCGACGCGGGGCTCCATCCCAGGAGCCTGGGATCATGACCTGAGCCGAAGGCAGACGCTTAACAACTGAGCCACCCAGGCTCCCCCAACTGATTTTTTTTAAATCAACATTTTGTTTGAAAATAATTTTAGACTTACAAAAGTTACAAAGATGGTAGAGAGAGTTCCCACATGCCCGCCACCTGGTTTCTTCTGATGTTCACATCTTACATTATCATTGTACATTTGTGAAAACTAGAAAACTAACATTTACATTCATATTAATCATATCCCAGGCTTTATTTGAATTCCACTATCCTTTTTCTGTTCCAGAATTCAACGCAGGGATTTCATGTAGGATTTAGTCATCATGTCTCCTTTGTCTCCTCTGGCCTGCAACTATTGACAGGTTAGCTAAATTACTTCATAGTATTGCCTTCTTGGCATCCATTTTGTGTGGCTAAGTGGCCTTGAACTGACATTGGCCCCTCCCTCATGTGCATGCCTCCCTCAGATAACAGCCTGCCGAGTCACAAGTAACTTTGTGGTAAACAGTCTCTCCTGGGATTGTGCATCCTTCCCTTATGGGCCCCTTAGATAAGACCCCTGCAAAACTTACCAAAACCTCATTCTTCTTAGTTTGAATTGACCAATCTGGCCTTAGCCCAAGGATCCCAAAGCACTAGACCCTCAAGCCCTAGAAAAGCCATATGCTCCAACTCTTGTTGCTCACTCTTTGCCTGTCCCCTGCCTTAACCTCCCCATGTGCGTCCTTGAGTGCCATGTACCTCCTCCAGGACCTGTGAGTCAGTGTAAGTATTGTCCTAAGTATAAGGACAGCATGATATTGACCAAGCATAAAACTAGATCACTTTCCCTTGCAGTCTTTGTTGAACTTTGCCTTGACATCGGACACCCCAGGACCGTACTTAACAAATGTTAACAAAAACCACACAACTGACCTTCTTACTCTTTCCTGTTTTTCATGATCTTGTACTTTTTGAGGAGTACCTTTCAGGTTTTTTGTAAAATGGCCCTCAGTTTAAAAAAAAAAATGTAGCCATTCTAGGAGATGTGTAGTAGTATTACTTTGTGGTTTTAATTTGCATTTCCCTAAAATCTAATGATGCTGAGCATCTTTATGTATGCTTATTGGCAATTTGTTTATCTATGTTGGTGATTTTCCAAATCTTGTACTCATTTTAAAAAATCAAATCATTTAGTCTTTTTATTATGGAGTGATAATAATTCCTTTTGTGTTCTAGATACAAGTTTTATCAGATATATTTTGCAAATGTTTTCTCCCTGTCTGTAGTTTCTCTTTTCAATTTCTAAGCAGTCTCTTCAGAGGAGGAAAGCTTTTAATTTTGAGAAGTCCAGTTTATCAATCTTTCGTTTTATGGTTTGTGCTTTTTGTGTTCAAGAAATCTTTGCCTAAATTAAAGTCACAAAGATTTTTTCCCTTTGTTTTCTTCTAGAGATTTTTGTAGTTTTAGCTCCTACATCTATGTTTAAGAGCCCTATTCAGTTAATTTTAATATATTTGTGAATTAAAATTGAGGTACATATTTTTTGCATAGGGATATGTAATTGATTAGCACCATTTTCCAAAAAAAGATTATCCTTTTCTGTTGAATTACCGTAATACCTCTGTCAGAAATCAAGTATGTATATTTTTGTACTTTCTCTTTTTTTCACTGATATTTACATCTGTTCTTACGACATTGTATTTATTCTTTAGTTTTCTGTTGTGTTGAAATAAACTTTATTCTTCTTTTTTCAGGATCATTATGCATATTCTAGACCCTTTGCATTTTTACATCATTTTAGAATCAGCTTGTCAATTTCTACAAAGAAACCTGAAGACATTTGATTTAGATTTAATTGAACCTATAAATCAATTTAGAGATAACCATCTCAGCAATTTGAATCTTCCTTTCCATAAGCATGATATATCCCCTCTATTTATTTGGTCTTTAATTTCTCTGTGTAATGTTTTGTGGTATTCAACATGCAAGCCTTACCCATACTGTGTTAAATTTTCTTTAAGAATTTCATATGTTTAGGATATATTGTAAAAAACGTAAAAATAAATAAATCCAGTAAGTGAATTTAGCAAGGTTACAGAATAGAAGTAATACAGTAATTATATTTTATATACTAACAATGAGAATTCTGGGGCGCCTGGATGGCTCAGTTGGTTAAGCGTCTGCCTTCAGCTCAGGTAATGATCCTGGGGTCCTCTGCGGAGCCCCACCTCTGGCTCCCTGTACAGCGGGGAGTCTGCTTCTCCCTCTGCCCCTCCCCCTGCTCATGCCCGCGCTCTCTCGCTCTCAAATAAATAAAATCTTGAAAAGAAAAAAAAAGAATTTTGAGTTGAAAGGGAAATAAAATACCATCACAAAGGGTCTAGAATATGCTAACAATCCTGAAAAAAGAGGCCCCAAGCCCCAACGAAGAATGGGGCTGATTGTGAGACTTATTTTTAGAATACTGTGTGTATACCACAGTGTTAACGGTGATTATCTCTTTGTTAAGGAATTCCATCTAGTTTGGGCTGGTTTTTTTTCCCCCACCCTTTTTAGCTTGTTGAATGGGGGCGCCTGGGTGGCTCAGATGGTTAAGCGTCTGCCTTCGGCTCAGGTCATGATCCCAGGGTCCTGGGATCGAGCCCCGCATCGGGCTCCCTGCTTGGCAGGGAACCTGCTTCTCCCTCTCTCTCTACTGTTCCCTCTCACTCTATCAAATAAATAAAATCTTTAAAAAAAAAAAAGGTTATATTCCAGCTGAATCATCTATTAATATAATGAATAGACATTCCTTTTATGTAAAGGTTAACGAAAAATCTGCATCCCTTCGGATTCATATTTACCTATTGCGAAAGAAAAAGCTTTTCTTCATCCCTTTTTTCTTTTTATTTGAATAAGGAAAGAAAAGCTACGCCGCTTGCAAGCAGCCACGAGAGGAAAAGGCAACTCCGGAGGCCCTAGGAGACGCGGCTCGCGGGCGCCCGTCCTTTGCAGAGCATGCTGGGAAATGTAGTTCTAGGCGGCCGCGTGCGCAGGCGCACTTCCTGACTTGCGGGGTAGGTGGGGCTCTGGGTAGGCGGAGGGTGTTCATTTGTCCTTGGAGCTGGTGAGATTGTTCTCTCACTGACCCCCGCACCCGGGTGGTAGCTGGGGAGGGACCTCCGCTCAGGAATTCTCACGACCCCAGGGGATGGGGCGGGGTGGCGAGGGGCTTGGATAGCGCGTCGCCCCGGCTCAGGGGGCGGGGGCGGAAGAAAGGCGGAGAATTGGAGGTCCGGTTCGGGTCCGAGTTCAGCGCGAAGCGGTCGTCTGGACTCCGCATCGGGTTTAAGCGGGTCTAGGGCTGTGTCTGGGTTAGGGGGAGGCAGAGCTCTGGCTGGGCATTCCAGACTTAAGGGTCGGGGTTTGGGCTGTCACTGGTGGGTTGGGAGTTGGGGGGTAGGTCAGGAGCACGGAGCGTGGGGCTGCGCGGGGCCTTTGGCTGTGCTGGGATCAGATAGTCAAAGGGGTAAGGACGACTGCTCCAGACCTTGTTTGGGAATTAGAGGCAAACTGATCTAGGAACTTAGTAGCACCCCACCCCCGAATGTAGGATGTAGGTCTTCTGACATCCACTTCTTTGCCCTTTCCTCTGAAAACAGTTTCTCCAGAGGTTTTTTGTTTTGTTGTTTTGTAGGCAAATTTCTGAAGCCTCTTCTGTAAGGAGCTGTGGAATTGCTTCCCTACTTTCTGTGGGCTATGAAGAGCAGTGATTGTTGTGAGTCACATCCAGGTAGTCAGACAGGGTTCCCATAAAGACAATCCTGACTTCTCAGGGCCCCTGTCTTTTTCAGCTCTGCCTTCTCAGGTCTCTATTTGAGTAGATAAGATGGCATTAAGAAGGAAGACCTGACTACATTGTCTTTGGTGAGCAAAACTTTTCAAGGCCAATTTGTACATTAAGCTGGTTTTAATTTCTAAAGTTCCCACGCGAAGTTTGAAAAATCTCATGTAGTTAAATATCCTTTGAAATTTTCTTAAATTGCTCATAATTTATATGTACACATTACATGTATACAATTATGCAGTAATATATGTAGAAATGTACACAAATATGTTCTTTAAACATTGAACTAACTCCTGGCATAGCAAGAGGCTCACTTACGAGAAGCATGTGAGAATTGAGACTGAGGAAACAGCAGAATTTTCCATCTCACACTTCACTCCAGGTGGCATACTTTCTTGAGCCTGTTTGGCAACTTTGTACACATAAAATATACAAGTAAGTTTGTAACAACTCGGTTTTACTTTTTCTTTCCTGAAATACCATCTCTGTGCCCAGAGGGAGGAAAGATTTTTCTTTCTTTCATTCGTTGAATAAATGTTAATTGAGGGCCTGCTTTTTTGCCAGGTAATGTTTGAGGCACTGGGGATACAGCAGTGAACAAAGCAAAGTCCCTGTGTACATAGAACTGATGGTCTAGGGTGGGCACACAGACAATAAACAAGTAAATCTAAGTGTGTCAGAGAGTGACTTGCAGAGGAAACTACACTAGAGTAATAGGCTTAGAGAGAACCTAGGACAGCTGTTATTTCATGAGTGTGACATTGAGTAGAGACCTGAAGAAAATGAGAGGGTGAGCCTTGCACATAGGTGAGGTTGGGGTGGGGAGTTCCCAGGTAGGGAACAGCAAATGCAAAGGCCCAGAGGTTCAAATATGCTGAGCCTTTATGCAGGCCATTGTGGACAGAAGAGTGAGTAACAGCATAGTAGATGTTGAGATGAGAGAGGTAAGAGGGGTCCAGATCACACAGGGCTGTGTAGGAGTTTCGCATTTACTCAGAGGGAGAAGAGAAGCCATAGGAAGGTGGCTGTAGTAATTATTGTTTAATCTGCTCTATTGAGGTATAATTTACATGCAATTTACCAATTTTTGCAGGAGGATTTTGAGGAGAGAAGTGACATGATTTGACTTACATGTTAAAGGAACCGTTCTGGATGCTCTGTTGAGAACAGACCGTATGGGAGCAAGAACGGACATAGGACATTTAGTTAGGAACTAAGGCAGTGATCCAGGTGAAAGATGATTTCCCTGTTTTCTTTACTCTCCCACTCCTGCCAACTATCTGATACGTTACTGACATCAGACCTCCAGCTCCCCCATGTTCACCCTCAGCAGATGATCCTGCTTCCTGTTTCACTGAGAGAAGAGAACAGCCAAAAAAGAACTTCCAAAGGCTCTCACTCTCACATCCACCAACCTTCCTGGAAGTATTCCCGTGTAATCTGTCCTCCTGTTACTATAGAGTAAAGGTCTGTGCTCTAATTTATGGTCAACCCCTCTACTTGTGCATTAGATCCCACTTCCTCTCATGTACCCAGGCCAGTGTCTGGGATAATCACTGGGCAAAATTCCTGATAGTTCTGTCGTTCACATATATATATTTTTAAATGGATATATCGAGAACAGTAATTTCTCCAGAAAAATCCAAATACAGGTTTAAAAAATTATAAATGATATACTATCCACCAACACTAATATGCGCTGGAAGAAATCTCTACAGTTACTTCATGCTTCTATCATTCTTGAGTTACAAGGTACTTCAGTTCGAAGAGCTCAACTATGCCCTCTTGGAACAGAACTAAATGTATCGGATTTCCTTCTCTTCCAAGTGTGTCTCATTTTCAGTTTAGTTTATCTTAAACATAGAAAAGAAGACATCTTAGCCAATTCTCAAAGCTTTGCTGTCTATATTTTCAGCTTGGGCTTAGACCGTTGAAATGCATATTGATTTCAGATGTATACCGATCCCATTGTCATTCGTGAGTGGAGATTTGCTTTATAGGCGTTCAAGTTGCGTGTGGCAACCGGGAGGCTGTCCATTTAAAATGTTTACAGCTGTCCACCTGTTTGATTAAAAATAGATACATTGGTATGATCATCATTATTTAAACACTTAATTTATAATGTATTCGTGTCTTTAGAAAGACTCCAGAAAACTTGAATAGCCCATTGCTACAGACTTCTAAACCACTGATTTTTAATAATTTTGATCTCTGGATTTGACTGATAATTCAAAATATTCTTTTGGTCATTCTTGTCATTTTCTTTTCATAAGTCGTGCTTGGACTATTTTTAAAGGGAGAGAAATAATACTGAACTTGAGAATGGAGAGAGGCTGTAGTCCTCGTGCTGCCAGTGGTTGTCTGCGTGACCTTAGGCTTGATTGTGTCTTGGGCAAACGAGGGAATTAGTCGTCATGTTTCCTGAGCCTCTTTGTAGCTCAAATGCCTGACATCATGACATCGTTTGTGAGGTTCTGAAAGGAAAAGCCTCTAGCATCTGGTCCTTGTGTTCATCTTCTCGTCTCTACTTCTCTAACAATATCAGAGTCAGTCCTGAAAAAAAACCCCAAAGAATTCACAGTTAGATGATCTGAGGAACATGGCAAAGATTAGGACAGTCACACACATCTTTGCCTGGCTGATCGTGGGGATGGTTCTGAGTTGAGAGAATAATTGTAACCACAGGGAGTTTTAATGACAGGTCACCAGTATACTAGGAAGTAAGAAAGACAGGGTCAGTGATGACATTTTTAGGGGGGTTATCATGGGTTCTTTCTGGCTACCCAAATCCAGAAACCTCACAGATTCAGCAACAACAGCAGAGGTATGGTTTAGAATTCTGAGATGCAGGCTTCCAGAAACTAAGCTGATAAGGAATAAATATCAGTTTGTAGAATTTAATCAAGTACTCACTGAAACATCTAAAAGGCACCCTACCAGGGGCCCCTGGGTGGCTCAGTCATTAAGCGTCTGCCTTCGGCTCAGGTCATGATCCCTGGGTCCTGGGATCGAACCCCGCATCGGGCTCCCTGCTCCTTGGGAGGCCTGCTTCTCCCTCTCCCACTCCACCTGCTTGTGTTCCCTCTCTTGCTGTGTCTCTCTCTGTCAAATAAATAAAATCTTTTAAAATAAAATAAAATAAAATGCACCCTACCAAGTACATCGGGTTTAAAAAAAAAAAAAATCGGTGATTATAGTCCTTGCTCAGAATAGGAAAGCTGACCACAGGAAACATTAACTCTAAACTTCCTTTGCAGTTAGAAGACGTTCCATAAATGCTGGAAAATGTAATTAGTAATAGTTTAGCTGTAGGTAGGTCTGCATAGAAGAAGGGGGACAGATTAGATGATATTTTAGGATCCTAATCCTGTTCAATTCTGAATTTTTTATGGTAGTATCAATGCAGTCTGTACACTTTGATTGACTGTAGAGACATAGGGAAAAATAGTGTCTTAAGTCACACTTCTTTAAGGGAGCAGGTTTAACTGGCAGGATACTATTGTACAAGGGCCACTGGATTGGGAATCGAGAGAAATCTCACTCATTCAAGAAATATTTATTGGATGTGTAATGTATGACAGTTTCTGTGTGTGGTGCTAAAGACAGAAGAGTAAATTAGAGGGGCGCCTGGGTGGCTCAGTCGTTAAGCGTCTGCCTTCGGCTCAGGTCATGATCCCAGGGTCCTGGGATCGAGCCCTGCATCGGGCTCCCTGCTCCGCGGGAAGCCTGCTTCTCCCTCTCTCACTCCCCCTGCTGGTGTTCCCTCTCTCGCTGTGTCTCTCTCTGTCAAATAAATAAATAAAATCTTTAAAAAAAAAAAAAAAAAAGAGTAAATTAGACAGCGTCACTGTCCTCAAGAAGATTATACTCTAGGAAGGAAGACAGAACATTGAAAGTAGAACACTGAAGTATAATAAATGTAATAATAGAGGAAGTATAATATGCCACAGGTTAATTTTTGCCGGTAACATAATAGTTATTATTAAAATATATGATTCAAACAAAGACAAATTATTGTCATTAACCTGGTATGATTGTAATGAGACTTTAATACATATAAATAAGTGCCCTTTTCAAAAAAGATCTCCTCCCCGAAAGGCTGTTGCGGTTTAAATACCCACTTAGTGGTATATGAGAACACCCATTTCCCCACATACTTAAGCAATACTGGATATTATCTGTATTTTAACATTTTTGCCAATCTGATGTTTGAAAAATGAGATCTCATTTTAATTTGTGTTTCCATGATTAAAAGTGAGGTTGAAAATCTTTTCATTTGTTTGGGCATTTGTGTTTCTTCTGTAAATTTTCCTGTTTGTTTCCTTTGCTCACCTTTGTATTGCATTATATTTTTTCCTAATTGACTTGTAGAAATTCTATATAATACAGCCAATAATCCTTTTGTTTTATTAAGTTGCAAATATTTACTCCCAGTATGACTTTTCTCTTTTAGTTTCATTGATAGCCTAGTAGGTTTGTGTGGTCAGATCTGAGTCTTTAACTGTATAACCTCCAGGTTTTACATTTTTAAGGGACTTTTCCACTGCAAGATTGTAAAAATATTCTTCTGTTTTCTGCTTATTTTATAGTTTTATTTTTAATGTTTCACTCTAATTCACCAATAATTTAAGGCAATGGTATTAAGTTTATTTTCTTCCCCTAAATGGATAGGCCACTTGTCCCAAGATCATTTATTGAATCTCCATCTTTCCCCAAATATTTGAAATGCCACATTTATCATGCATTAAATCCCTAAAAAGAATGGGCCTATTTCTAGGCTCATTATTCTGTTTTATTATTTTTTTCTGTCCTTGTGTCAGTACTACCCTGTTTTAATGAACCTACTGTATGTTTTGATATGTGGTATGGACACATCCCCCTTTGGCCTCATTTTGTTTTTCTTTTTCAAAAATACATACTCTATAAGTAAAATTGGGAGGCATATTAGTTTCGCAGGGCTGCTATAGCAAAGTCCCACAAACTGGGTGGCTTCAAACAATGGAAGTGTATCGTCCCATAGTTCTGGAGGCTGGAAGTCCAAAATCCAGGTGTCAGCAGGGCCGTGCTGTGGCTGAAAGCTGCAGGGGAATCCTCCCTCGCTTCTGGCAGTCTGCCATCAGTCTTTGGCATTTCTTGCTTACAGCTGCATAACTATAATTGCCGTTTTCATTGTCACGTGGTGTCCTCCCTGTGTATGTGTCTTCACATGACTCATAAGCGGCTGACCCTACTCTAGTATGACCTCATCTATGTATATCTGCACTGACTCTTCCCAAGTAAGATCACATTCTGAGGTACTGGGGGTTAGGACTTAAGCATATTTGGCGGGGAGAGGGGTACCTTCAACTCTTAAGAGCGAGCTGGCATCTTCAAGATACTGAGTCTCTTCCCGAAGAGACTCCAGAAACATGCGTTTTCAGTTGATTCTCTTTAACTGCTGAGAAGTGAGTGAGCAGAGTGTTGCTATTTTGAAGTTACCATGCCTGTTTCTTACACTGCTTTTAAGATTTTTTTTGTTGTTGTTATCCCTGAGTTTCAGAAGTTTGACTGTGATATCCTTGGATGTGCTTTTCTTTGTATTTAGTGTGCTTATGGCTTGGGACTTCTTGAATCTGTGAGTCCTCAATTGGGAAAATCTTCCATCCTTATTCCTTCACATATTGCAATGTTCTCATTCTCTCCTCTTGTTTTGCTTCTTTGTACTCTCAACAGATATATAGTGGTGCCAAATAATGTACTTTTAACCACTTTTTTTGCTTAGAACCGTGAATCATCTTTGGACAACTTGCTAGCCCTCCATTTTGTTATTTTCAGTTCTTAGCTTTACACTTTCTGTCATAAATGGTTGCATAAGTGATCCTTTAGTGAGTAGGTATTTGATGTGTTAGGAACCAGTGGCAAGGAGGATGTGCCAGTGAACTTTACCTTGTAGTAATGAAAAGAACCAGATCATTATCAGACACTGTAAGGGATGTGATGACAATTGTAGGAACCTTGTCTCCTTAGATAAGTAAGGCTTTGTAATTACTACAGATTATAGTGACTTTCCCCACAAATGTCAAAATATGTTTTATAAGTGCTTATCTGAGACTGGACTTTGAGTTTTGGGACCAGAGATTTTTTACTTTATTTGTGCACTGAGTTAAGATATTTCTTTTAGTACTAAACAGGTGATACATCTTTTCTTCAAAACATTGTAAATGGATAGATTTATTTTGCCACCTTAGCATCAACATTCCTAACAGGCATCTTCATCTAAAACATTTCATAGTTATCATGTTACTACTATGACAGAAAACTTTAGTTCTCCCATCTCCTATTATATGGCATTGAATTTCTGTGTTTGTCAGAGTTTTTATTAACCAGTCACATTTCACTTTTCCTTTCTTATTTTTTTACCTCTGCTTTCCAAAGACATTCATTTGAATTAGTGTCATTGACTTTTTGTCATGTTATGTACTTTTCTGTGTCTTTATTTTTTTATTATGCTATGCATTTTGTCTCAATGCTTCCATTTCTTTTACTCTACGTATCTGTATTAATCCTTCCCTTCTTTAAACTTCCATATTAATCAGGACCTATATGTATAATCTTTTGTTTCATCATAGCACTGGTTCATTTTTATTTTTATTATATTTTTTTCTGTTATTGATGAGCGAGTTTTATTTTTTCCTTTTATATTCCAGAGGGAAGAGATATTGTCTTCTCCTTAATCCTGGATACTATATCCAAAGTCAGAACATCAACTTCAAAGCAGAAAGCTTCTGAAAAAGAATAGTGTCATGGCATGATGTTAGACATTTTTCTAAATGATGGTTCCTAGAACTTTGCATTAGGAGAATTGGAATTTGATAACCAACTTGAGAAACACTAGTAAAACCGAATTACAAGGACACTCAATTAAAGAGGAAAATCATTAATATAATAATTTTGAGGAAATATTTAACCTGAGCTCAACTCTTTTTATTTTATTTATTTATTTATTTTTTAAAGTTTTTTTTTTTTTTTTTTTTTTTTCAACAGAGAGAGAGAGAGCGAGAGAGGTAACACAAGAAGGGGGAGCGGGAGAGGGAGAAGCAGGCTTCCCGTGGAGCAGGGAGCCCGATGCGGGGCTCGATCCCAGGACTCTGGGATCATGACCTGAGCCGAAGGCAGACGCTTAATGACTGAGCCACCCAGGCGCCCCTCAACTCTTTTTAAACAGCAGAGAGTTTCTAAAGACAATTATGACATAATTATGACATAAATGATAGAAGCTTAAAGCATAGTTCTGTGTCAGTTGATTTTTTTAAAAGGCAACTCATAAATGGAAAATAATTTATTAGATATAAGCAAGGATGCATTTTTATCTCAAACTGTACTTATTCTGGAAACAATTTGAATGTAAAGCTATAGTTCAGTACTAATGGAATCTAAGAAAATTTATATGAGAGAGAAGCATGAATGTAAACTATGTGGTAAATCCTTCAGCCAGAACGCTAATCTTATTCAGCATCAAAGAATACATACTGGAGAGAAACCTTATGAATGCAATGAATGTGGAAAAGCTTTTAGTCAGAGCACTAATCTTATTCAGCATCAAAGAGTCCATACTGGGCTGGGCGCCTGGGTGGCTCAGTTGGTTGAGCGACTGCCTTCGGCTCAGGTCATGATCCTGGAGTACCTGGATCGAGTCCCGCATCGGGCTCCCTGCTCGGCAGGGAGTCTGCTTCTCCCTCTGACCCTCCCCCCCTCTCATGTGCTCTCTCTCATTCTCTCTCTCTCAAATAAATAAATAAAATCTTTAAAAAAAAAAAAAAAAAAAAAAAAAAGAGTCCATACTGGGGAGAAACCTTATGAGTGTAATGAATGTGAAAAAACCTTTAATCATAGGTCATCCCTTAGAAATCATGAGAGAATTCATACTGGAGAAAAACCCTATCCTTGTGATGAATGTGGGAAGGCTTTCAGCCATATTTCAGCCCTTACTCAACATCACAGAATTCATACTGGAAAGAAACCATATGCGTGTATTGAATGTGGGAAAACCTTCAGCTGGAGCACACATCTTATTGAACATCAGGGAATTCATTCTGGGGAGAAATCCCACCAGTGTAAGGAATGTTGGAAAGGTTTTTGCCATAGCACATCACTAATCCGACATCAGAGAACTCACACCAGAGAAAAGCCCTATAAATGTGATGAATGTGGAAAAGCCTTCAGTCATACCCCAGCCTTCATTCAACATCAGAGAATTCATACTGGAGAGAAACCCTATGAATGTAATGAATGTGGAAAGGCCTTCAATCGGAGCGCACATCTTACTGAACACCAGAGAACTCATATTGGAGAGAAACCTTATGTTTGTAAGGAATGTGGAAAAACCTTCAGCCGAAGCACACACCTTACTGAACATCTAAAAATTCATTCTGGTGAGAAACCCTATCGATGTAATCTATGTCAAAAATGATTTTGCTATAGAACATCACTAATTCGACATCAGAGAACTCATACAGGAGAGAAACCCTACCAGTGTGATGAATGTGGGAAATCTTTCAGCTTAAGCTCAGCCCTTACTAAACATAAGCAAACACACACAGGGGAGAAACATCAATGTAATAAATGTAGTGACGTTTTCTGTCATAGTACATCTTTAATTCGACATCAAAGAACTCATTTTAGAAATGAAATCCTATCAGAGTAATGAATGTGGGGAAGCCTGCAGCCATAGGTCATCACTTACACCTGAACACTCAGTGGTAAGAAACTCTAGGATTGTTAATGCAAGAAAAACTTTAGGCAAAATGCTCATTTTGTTTGTACTGAGAAAAAGCATTGTTTTTACAATTAATCCTGAAAATGTAATATCATTTAGATAAAAACTTATAATGGAATTATCCCCAAACTGGTTTGTTTTTAAAAACATATTTAGAAAATTATTTTTAGAAATAATTTATTACAAATATATATATTTGCTTATAATAAAAAGTTTTTCAGGTACACAAAAGTTTTAGTGGGATGATGAAAATTGTTTATATATCATCTTTTATCCTTTTAGTAATTCTCATGTTATTCTTCACTGTTAAAAAACACCTTTATAGTGGGTTTGAGTTTTTTTAATTAACAAGTTTGTCTAATAGCCATATAAGAGAATACTTTCCTCCACAAAGAAATATGCATTATTTTCCAGTGTTCATGGAATATTTTTTAATGGATTATCTATAGTTTTTTGCCAAAGTACATCATATATATAGTCCATTAAAAAATATACCATGAATACTGGAAAAAATATATATATATGGCCCATTAAAATATATATACATATATTTCTATATATGTGTGTATATATATGGTCCATTAAAAATATGGCTTCAAAGAAAATCTCAACAAATTCTCCCCAAGGGAAATATTCAAGTCCTTCCCATTTTTTTAAAACCACAATAGGATAAAAGTAGACATGAACAAGTTAAAATAACACCACAAAATTATTTAGAAATTACAGAATAATTTTGTAAGTAACTTTTGTGTTAAAGGATAAATCCAAACAGAAAAAAGACAGTTATTAGAAAATAGTAAAATTAGGGCATAAATTAAGTATTACATTATAAAAAAGAAATAGAATAATGATATAAACCAAAGAAAATAAAAGTAATACATTAATAAATATAAAAGTACACATTAATGAAATAGGTACAAAAAATATGTTTGATAAGCCAATAGACAAACTGTAGCAAGTAGGACAATGGGAAAAAAGGAAAAAACAACATCTATAAGAAAAGGAATGTAAATATAAATAAAAAGGGAAGTTAAATTTTCTAATTCAATGACTAACAAGTCAAATCTAGCAGGTTTTGTTTTTTTTTTTAAGATTTTATTTATTTATTTGACAGAGAGACAGCAAAAGAGGGAACATAAGCCGGGGGAGTGGGAGAGGGAGAAGCAGGCTTCCTGCTGAGCAGGGAGCCCGACGTGGGACTCTTCCCAGAACCCTGGGATCATGACCTGAGCCGAAGGCAGACGCTTAACAACTGAGCCATCCAGGCGCCCCATATCTAGCAGTTTTGTAAAATCAATACTGAGATTTATCATAGGACTTCCAAACTAGTTCAAAAGTAGAAGTGTACATTAATAAAGAGAATATGCTTAACAGATGATATAAAAATATTTGGCAAAGCTCTGCAGGCATTGGTATTTTTTAAATTAGGGATAGAAGGAAACTTAATTAAGTTGATAAAGGATATTTATCAGAAACCTATGTGAACATTGTGAATAGCCAGAAGCATTCTTACCAGAAAGAGGAATGAGAAATGATGTTCGATGTCAATACTATTAGCATTGTTCTGAAGGTCCCAGATAATTTAATAAGAGAAAAAAAAAACAGCTAGTAATATTTGAAAGAACTGGCATCGTTTGAGATGGTATGTTTGGTGACTAGAAAATCTAACTAGTAGAACTAGTAAGGTGGAGATATATAATCTATCAACGATGTGTAAGTAAAAAGCTATCTTAAGTAGAAAAATAGAAAATGTGGTGGAGAAAAGTGACAGTCACAATATTGACAAAAAAATCTAAAAATACCAGGAATAAGAAAAAAATCCAAGAGATGTTTATAGGATAAATCTTTCCAGAAGAACATAGAATAATGTAATAAATGAAGAAACATATTTGGAAAAATAGTATAAAGATGTCGATTTGTTTCAAATTTATCTTTGATTTGTAAACTTAAATCAATGGAATTTTTAAAAAGAACAGTTTTATTGAGGTATAATTCTCACACTGAAAATTTCATTCTTTTAAAGTACAATTCAGTGGTTGTTAGTATATTCAGAGTTGTGGTACCATCACCACTACCTAATTTCAGAATATTTTCATCACCCCAAAAAGAAACCCCCATACCCATTAGCAGTAATTCCCTTCTCCCTCCAGCCTCTGGTCACCACTCATCTACTATCTTTTTGTGGATTTGTCTACTCTAGCCTTTTCATATCAGTGAAATAAAAGAATATGTGGCCTTTTGTGGCTGGCTTCTTTCACTTAGCATTAATATTTTCAAGGTCCATCCATGTTGTAACAAGTATCAGTACTTCATTTCTTGTTATGGTGGAATAAAATTCCATTGTATGGGTCTACCAGATTTTGTTTTCCATTCATCAGTTGATGGACATTTCAGTTGTTTCCACTTTTTGGTTATTGTGAATAATGCTGCCGTGAACACTCATGTATGAATTTTTGTGTGGATGTGTTTTCAATTCTCTTGGGTATATACCTGGGAGTGATCTTGTTGAGTCACAAGTTAACTCTATGTTTACCTTTTTGAGGAGATGTCAGATTATTTTCTAAAATAACTGCACCATTTTACAAGCCCACCAGCAACACGTGAGGGTTATTTTTCCACATCTTCATCAACACCTGTTTTCTCTGTAAGAGATACATGTATATTTTCATAAATATATCCACAAATATACAATAGGTATATTTTTCATAAATATTTTTATAAATACACATAGATGTATATTTTCTTTGGAGAAATGTCCGTTCAGATCCTTTGTCCATTTTAAATTAGATTATTGTCTCTCTATCGTTGAGTTGTAAGAGTTCTTTATACTGGATACTAAACCCTTATATATATAATTTGCAAATATTTTTTCCCATTCTGTGGGCTTTCTTTGATGCTCTTTGAAGCAGAAAACATCCTAATTTTGATGTAGTCCAGCTTACCTATTTTTTTTCTTTTATTGTTTGTCCTTTTGGTGTAACCCAAGGTTGAAGAGTTATGTATTCTCTTCCAAGAGTTTAATAGTTTTAGTGCTTACTGTTAGGTTTATGATCCATTTTGAGGTAACTTTTTTGTACATGGTGTGAGGTAGGGGTCCACCATTATTCTTCTGCATGTGGATATTCAGTTATCCCAGCACCTTTGTTGAAAAGACTATTTCCCACATTTAATTGTCTCAGCATCCTTGTCATTCAATGGGATTTTAAAATAAAATTTAGCACACTAAATATATTTGAATAACTAAAAGAATGTTAAAAATTAGGAACAACAAATGGGGCTTGCCCTCCAAGCGATTCAAACAGTAGTCTGTAGGAAACAAAATAGTTGGTACAGTGCAGATGAAACCATCAGATCTGGAGAATAGAAAACAGAAAAATATGAGAATTTAGTTTATGGTAACAGTAGCATCCCAAAACGGTAGGAAAAAAAAATGGAGTAGTCATTAAATGATACTGAGATGAATGGCTATTTGGGAAAATAATTACCTCATAACATACACAAAATTAAATTCCAGAAGGGACTAAGTGAATGCCATTTTGTGATAGTTTTCCGTGAGACAGGAGCTGGGCACACAAGTCTGAAGTTTTCTTCAGATCCTTCCACAATCACAACTGGGTAAACTCAAATTTAAGGAGTTTTGAAAGAGTTTTATTACAACCACTGATAGAATTATGGCATGACTCTCTTCAAATCCTTACCAAAAAAAATGGAAAAAGCAAAAAACATTGCTTTAGGGGGAAAAAGATTGTAAAAGAATAAACAAAACATAGTAACAAGAATAAACGTAACCATTATAGCAGTGAAGGACCCTCTTTAAAGGTTCCACCTTTTAGATTAGATTTACAGGAAGGAGAACAAACACTTGTTGGTTGCTAAATTAAATAGTATAAGAAATTAAGGTGCTAAAGTTAACTGACTCATCCATGGTCACCCAGCACTTTAATAGATCGTTCAAATTCAGGTTTTCTATTTAATGCTGTGAAAGATTTGCTAAGTTGTATTTTTGGAGTAATTTCCCCATTTCATCAAAGAAGTTGAATTTCCAATTCTGAAATATTATTTCTACTTGCTCAGTTTCTCGACGGGTCTCTTTGGCCCGCGTCCAGGGCTTGGCGAGGGCCCCGTGGGAGGAGAGGGATGGAAAAGAGCGGGTGGGGGGCTAACCTCGCTCTGGAAGTCTGGCGGACGACTAATTAGACCCCCGTGGGGTCGCGCTGGAGGCAGTGCTTTGTCTCCGCCTAGCGGCCGCCAGCCTCAACTACAACCTCCCAGGGCCGTGCCGTCTTGAAACTGTCGATTCGCCCGCTGAAAAAAGATTTTGCCTCTCATTTTAACATGGAACCCCAGGGCCGGGGAGATTTCTGCTGGCTTAGCAGTGGATAGGGAGTCAGAATTTAGACTGTAGGGCGTGTCAATTAGGATGGGAGAAAACAGAAATTAATTAAATTCCCATCTCAAAAAGCCACTAAAATCATCAAGGTAAAACAAAGAAAGAAAGGACAGAATAAAAATAAAAGTAGATATTAGTGATGTGTAAAATAGGCAATAGAACTAATATAAGTCAGAATCCTCATTCTTTGGAAAAAATGGGGAAAAAATTAGACAACCACTAGTTAAGTGGGGAGGGAGAAGAAAACAAGGCACTAGTGAAAAGTGTCGAGGGGATTGGACCTCAGAAGCAGGGCTGGCTACCTAATTTGTGGGGCCCAGTGCAAAATGAAAAGCCGGAATCCTTGTTCAAAAAAACCCAGGAAAAATGTGCCCCCAAAGGTCCAATAATAGAAGAGCTTTTCCCTTTTTGTGGTCTTCATTGTCATTTATTAGCATAAATTTTCCTTTCCATCTTCCTATTGTGCAATGTTGGCTTTAAGTGCAATAAACTGCATTCAACGCATATGTAGAATCACCAAAATTAAGCTGCTTTTGTAATTCATACATGCACATGCATTTCATTCTTCCAGAACAGTAGAAAAATGCCACACAAAACTAACTCACTTTTTATTTTTTATTTTTTTTGAAGATTTTATTTATTTATTTGAGAGAGAGAGAATGAGAGAGAGCACATGAGAGGGGGGAGGGTCAGAGGGAGAAGCAGACTCCCTGCCGAGCAGGGAGCCTGATGCGGGACTCGATTCAGGGACTCCAGGATCATGACCTGAGCCGAAGGCAGTCGCTTAACCAACTGAGCCACCCAGGCGCCCCTAACTCACTTTTTATATCATTTCTTGACATGTGCACATTCCACCAACACTGTCTCCCTCCAGCTTCTTGATGAGTGAGTAAGGACCAAGAGGAAAAGGGACTCCATGTTGCGCTACCTTTTCTTTCCTGTCTTTGTCATAATTTTCAGCATCAGTAAATGCAGGGATCTAACTAGTGAAAAAGGTTAAGATGCAGTTCCTTGGTATCGTTTGTATTTCTTACAACACCACTGCCTTCTTGCTGAGATGGAAGCGAGTTTCTCGTTTGAACAGAAAACTTGGCCTCTTTTTGGCCGTCAGAACCTGTACTTACTCAGCTGTACATAAAACACACTTCACCTTTCTTGAGTCTCACTGAGCTCCTTCCTACACACTGTGGGTCCACTGCAATCCTCTGTTCATGGGACCTGGGGAACGTCATAGGCAAATGAATAACGAGGAATGGCAGACATACTTATTGTGTGACTATCCTCTGTCCATGCACCTGTTCCATTGTCCCCTTGGGTTGCACTCCCGAGGAATGAGCCCTGCTCAGAAGCACGTGCCCCATACATTTGATTCATCTGTTGGTTTACAGGTCAATCCCTGCTGCCTGAGTGCTGAGCAGAGCATGGATCAACTACCCACTGAGCCAGGTGCACCGTGGGGCTGTGGGCTGTATGCCGGCTCCCTGGAGGGTGAGTCTCCAGCCCGTCCAGGGCTACTTGCACGAAGAACATGAATAGCAGGCTGGGCGCGCAGGCTTCCTGACAGGTGGCTGCGCTGATGGCGTTACCTTATTTGGTCCCTCTTAATATGACTTATACTGGAACTTCGTAGTGTAATGTTATTACACATCTTTTCTTCCAGAAACATCCATTTTCCTTAGAGTTACTTACTGTTTTGTAGTTTTATTTTCTTTATGTATCTCTCCTTTATTCATTAAGTATGTGGCGGAAGTGTAAATTGCCTTTTAATTATTTATTTTCTTCCTCTTCTTCCTGTTTTATCCTTCTCCTCCTCCTCCTTTTAAACTTGGAGACGCAATCCTGGCGCTCTTCCCCCCTCTCCAGTCAGGTGCTGGCTCTCGTCTTAGAACGTTCCTTTCCCGTTATTCGTGGATCTCCCTTTGCTTCTCTTGTGTACCACTTCGTGTGCACATCTTTCTTTTCTTTGCTTCCTTCCTCATTTTGTGACTCTCTTCCTCCAGAAACTTCCCGGTAAAATATTCGTGGAAGTGAATATGTTCAACTTTTCATTGGTGAGACAGTGTTGATCCTATTCCTACATTTGACTTGTTGTTTGGCTGGATTTTGTAAACTCTGGGTTAAAAATCACTTTCTCTCATGAGTTTGAAGTTATTTTGCCATCATTTTTGAGCTTCTAGTGTTTTTGTTAAGAATGCCATCTGATTTTGCACATGACTTTGTTGTTGTTGTTGTTGTTATTGTTGTTAACTCTTAGGTTCTTTTCTTCTCCTCCAGTGTTCTCAAATTTAAGTGTGTGATGTTCCTTAATTTTGGGTCTTTTCATTCACCGTCATATAAATCCACTGTATCATTTTATATTCCACCAACAATGTATGAGAATTCTTCCAGGTTTTGCCATTCTTGTTAGTTTCTAGAGATATGTCACTGTAGTTTTAATTTTAAAATGTAAAGAAACAACCAAAATATCAAAATATCATTTAGATTTGCCTCCTCCCCCTGCCAAAAAGAGTAGTAATATCCTTTCTTGGTTGAGGAATTTGGAAACCAGGCTTTCATATAGTGTTGCTGAAAGTATAAATCTGTGCAGGACTTTTGGAGGGCAATTATCTTTTCAGTAAATCTTTGCTTACTGTTTACTATGGCAGTCACTGTCCTAAGCACTAAGTCAAATGGGGAATAAGACAAAGTCCTGCCTTCGTAAGAAAAACAGATGATAAAATAAACACAAGGTTTTATATATCAATGCCACTGAGAAGACGAAAATACATAGGGTGCCACAAAGTGAAGATTGGAGGTCGGCATACCTAGGTGGCAGGGTCCTAGAGGGCCCTGCAAGGAGGTGATATTTCAGCAATTTGGATTCATATCTAAAGGTAGAATGTGCTTACCTCTTGACCAAGAGATTCCTCCTGTTAGAAATCCAGATCACAGAAACACACACACACACACACGTGTAAGGGTGTTCACTAGTGCCCCCCTCATCCCACTGCAGTGCATTCTAGCTCATAGCACCACGTCATCTTTGAAAACTGAAATCCAGTCATATCACTTCCCTGCTTAAAACTCTTCAATGGCTTGTCCTTGAGACAAAATACAAACTCCTGCCCTTATACAGCCCACTGTGGGCTGCCTCGGTGGCTCATCGGTTAAGTGTCTGCCTTCGGCTCAGGTCATGATCCCAGGGTCCTGGGATCGAGCCCCGGGAGCCTACTTCTCCCTCTGCCTACCACTCCCCCTGCTTGTCCTTATGCTCTCTCTCTCTGACAAATAAAAAAATAAAATCTTAAAAAATAAATAAATAAAGCCCAATGTAATCTGGCCATTCCCTATTTCTTGCTTCATTTTGTTTCATACCCTTTCTCCCTCTCTCCTTATGATCCAGCCACCCTGGTCTGTTTTCTGTTCTTCACATAAGCTACACCTTTGCACATACGGTTCCCTCTGTCTGCAAGCTCTTGCCTAGACGCTTCCTGGGGTTGGCACATTCCCATCCTTCGGGTCTCAGCTCAGCTCACCTCCTAAGCATGGTCTTCATGACCATATAGTGGCTTGTGTTCTGTTAGCTTGGTTAAACTGAGAACTGTGTTTTCCAGCAATGCTTTCCCTGTATAGTTCCGGTTAGAGTTAGCCAAAAGAAGAGTGTGCATGAAATTTGGAAGTAAAGCAGTGGCCATGACTCTCTGAAGGTCACTGTAGTCAGACAAGGTGATGGACAGATAGATGCAAAGGTGCCCAGCAGATTCCAGCTTGTACTTGACCTCCCTACCCTCACCTTGCCGTGTCTGGCTCTTCTTTCCATGTCCTGCTCCTGTTGAGCAACAGTCTCAGGCTCACCCCGCGGCAAGGGTGATGGAGGTAATGCAAAAATCCTCCGCCTTGGCCACAGGGAGGCTGAGGCTTGTGAAAGCCCTTGAGTGCATCCTGTAAACAAGAAAACTAGAGGGATCCTGAGTGCTTCTCTCCCCCAACACACACTGGGCAAGGTGGCTGTGTTGATTCCCATCTTGGGGAGAGAAAAGACTGGAAATTGGAAATGATCCAATTTGAACCATCTGGGGCAGAGTGTATTAATAATTTTCCTGTTATTTTCGATACATAATTATCTGCGGTCTTTGATTGTTTTTCTCTTTTAAGAAACGTTGGCAAAATGTTCAATTGAGAGGATGTGAAAAGATTTGTAAAAGCATAAGCATTGTCTCTTCAGTTCCCAGAACTGATGTATTTTATCACTGGTGTGATTTGGTCTACTTACGTAGCTCCAGAATTGACATGGAAGTAGATCTTATTTTATTCTCACAGTGCTTGTTCTTAGAAATTAAACAAACAAACAAATTAAAAAAAAAAGACACTCTGGCATGAAACATCCATAGTAGGATTTTTGACATGCCACATAGCCAGAGTCTTACCATTCCTTTATTCTTTGTCACGTTGAGCTCCTGCTTTGTGCTAGATGCTGTCCTGGGCATTAAGACACAGCAGGAAACAAGCAGACAAAAGCCCTATTCTCCAGAGTTTACATTCTATTCAGAGAGACAGACAATAAGCAAGCAACAAAATAAATGTATAATAAAATTGCAGGGACTCCGTGCTATGGAGGAAAATAAAGCAGGGCTAGACAGTGACTTTGGGGAGACCAGCCTAGCAACGAGGTCGGAGAAACACGTTTTAGGCAGAAGGAGTAGCAATTGCACAGGTCATGAGTTGGCAACGAGCTCACATGTTCAGGCAACAGCAGAAAGACCAGTGAAAGTGGGAGCAGACTTGGACATGAGGCTGGGCTTGGAGAGGTCAACAGCACAAGCTCTTTGGATGGTTTTCTAGGTGGGATGGGAAGATGGAGCTTTTGAGCTGTGGAGTAAAGTGATCTCATTACCGTTTTTCTAAGTTTGCTCTGGAAGCTGTGTAGAAAATTCGTTCGGATTAGGGTTAGGTTATGGATGGAAATCAACGAGATGAAGAGGAGAGCCAAGAGCTTTTGCTAGATTTCTCAAATTTGTCAAAATAACAGACTTCCCAATTTTCAGAACGTAACCTGTACCAGTTCTGTAGTCCGCTGAGACTCTTCAGCTAATAGTTGCAAATTATATTTGTATGTATGCATATGACAGAAATGAGCAACCATTTAATACTCCCGATGGCCGAAACCTCACAATGCACGCAGGATGCAAGGTAGCGGTAGGGGCTGTTCCAGTGGATCCGGGAGCACCAGAAGTGGGGCTGGGACGCAGTGTGGTCCTCTGGCTGGCCACCAGCGGGCCACACCGCACCTTGCTGCACTTCCGGTATTTTTGGCACGGAATAATCTGGAAATTGCTGAAATGTTTGGAAACAAAAAATATCTTCCTTTAAGCAAAACAGGCCTTTGTAGTGCAGCTGCGATCGTCCATCCTTTGAAAAAAAAAACACCAGAGAAGCATCAATTTGTTGTCAGAAGGTGAAATTTGCCAAGCCCTATAGAGATCATTCAATGCTTCC
The DNA here is from genome assembly GCF_004348235.1 of Phoca vitulina. NCBI lineage: Eukaryota > Metazoa > Chordata > Mammalia > Carnivora > Phocidae > Phoca > Phoca vitulina. The sequence goes on along the minus strand of NW_022589724.1, from coordinate 13,356,301 downwards.
TAATGGGAGCGCTATTGATGTGTTGGATGAAACAGTTCCATCGTGGGCGGCTAGCCTAGGTATGGCAGAAGGGTTGGCATCCCTGGATCCTGGACACCAAATGTCAGTAGCCCTCACCTGTCACTGTAAAAACCAAAAATGCCACACCCCCTGCCCCATTTCCAAAACCTCACAGGACTAGTGCCCTCCAGTTATTGAACCACTGAATCTTTTGATTTTTATCCTGGGTAAATTGAGGCCAGAGAAGGGAAAGAAATTGCCTAGGTCACAGACAAGACATACATAAAACAGCGAAGATTTATTGAAAACTTGCTACACAGAGTCCAGGGATTCTACTAGGAGCTGGCTGGGGTTGGGGGACCAGAGGGAGGGGGAGGGTGGAGATCACAAGAAATACCAAACACGGTCTCTAGCCTCAGAAGAGGAGAGGAAGAGAGTGCAAGGACTAATATTTATTGGGAACGTATTTTGCATTCTAGCACTTTCTAAACTTTTTCATGTTATCTTCACAACAACTCTTTGAGGAAAGGGAGGCTCACAGGGGTTCATTGTAGTCAGAATTTGAATCCAGGTTTTTCTGACTCCAAAGTCGCTATTATCTTTTCAATGGAAAGATGGCCCTCTGGGTAGCTTGGGGCCATATGCACATAAGTACTTGCTGAAGGCAATAATCACTTGGTTTTCTGACTTACAGGGAGCCCTCATGCTGTGGTAGAAATTTGATGTTAGAAATTGAATTTAAATAAAAAAAAGGAACCCCCCCCAAAAAGAAAAGAAGGTAAAAGGTTCTGCTTTCACCTCTGCTCCTACCCTATGTGGGAAGAGAACTATGGACCTCTTTGAGGAGACTTATTTCTGGATACTAGGATCGTATGCCAGACATGGAGATGTATTGCTCAGATCCCCCTCCAAGAAAGGGCTCGTGGCTGAGCTGTGAGGAGTGTGGTTAGCTGACAGCCTCCACTGTTCAGATTTGCCTCGATTCTTGAGCAGAGGTGCTGGTCTTCTTGAGGTGGCTCCAGCCAGTGACTGAACACGACTGTGGTACAAAGTCCTATCCAATTTTTGCCTGACGCAGGACTCTTCTACATCCTTCAGAGCTTCCCACTGGGCTGACAGAAACTTTTGTTAGATCTACGTCATCTTTTCTTAATCCTTCTCTAATCCTGCCTCCTCCTTTTTCCTTTCACAAATGTTACTCCATGATAAGCCTTTTACACCCCAAATCTGTCTCAGTATCTGCTTTCCAGAGGACACAGATGGTATGCTGTTAACTCCAAGCAACCTTTCATCCATAAAGGGAGTGGATATTTTAGAACTGGATTTGAGTTGGTACCAAGAGAATGTATAATCACGCTGGGTGCTGGGGACCAAAAAATTCTTCCATTCTGGCACATGAAGTAAATAAGCTTGTGTTTCTTCCTCTTCTTCTTGGCACTGATGATGTCTTGGTATTAATAACATGGCTTGAATGTTCTCACTGGCTTTCTCAGTGAGTGATCTGTTTAACTAATTAAAAGAGTATGACTGAAGACAAGGTCACTAAGTCCATTTCCAGTCAGCCAATTCGTTTCAATCGAGCTACCTGGCCATAAATGGATTGTTATCCATTCGTATATGGATTCCATAAGCCCCTTGCCCACACGCTGAGACACGATGTAGGCCAATCATTTCTCAACCACCTGGTAGACTGTCAACCCTCTCTTGGGTCACTTATAAAATGCCCTGTATTTGGTGTTGAGTGAGGAAATCCTAATGTGTTGGTGACCAGGTTCTGCACTTGAAGCCATGGATGGAAGGGAAGAATTTTTCCTTTTTGGTATGGAAGTATCTCCTAATTCCTTATGAGAAGAACGATCTCTCCATTTCATCCACCCACCCATTCAACTATCAAATATCTGTTTACTAAAAAGAGTTGTTACTTGCCCTTCACTAGGTCAGACTCTTGGCGGCTACACCCACAGTTGCACATTTCTGAGAAATCTCTATGTGGCTTCCTCAGTCGTAACTACCAGGCAGATGCCTCTGAGGGTCTAAAGCTTTGCTTGTTCCTATCCCATTTGTCCTTCGTGTCAGAAACATCAAGCTTTGATCTTTGACAAGTGAAGTCATAAGAGTAGGGGCTCTGGGGTCAGACAGTCTTGGGTTCAAATGGGTTCTCCCACAGACTGGCTGTGTGATCCTGGTTGGTTTACTTAACCTCTCTGAATCTTAGTTCATACCTCTGTAAAACAGGATAATCCCTATCATATAAAGCTCTTACGAGGATTATATGAAGGGATATTTGTAAAGTACTTATCTAATACTGAGTTCTTACTCTATTTCCGACATTAAAATATTATTTTTATATATCAGGCCCTTGGACAGATGATATTTGTACTGCTGCATCCTCATTGTAACTATTTGCCTTGGTAAGTGGATTCTGGCACAATCCCATCCTTGAACAAATGTGACTTTGAACAAGACCTTCTTTCTTTGATTACCAGATTGTTCCTAAGTTTGATGAAGCCTAAAAGCCTTAAATATAAAAGTTGCTGAAGCAACTTGACCGTAATATAGCAGTTTGGATTCAGGTTTCATGTTTGAAATGTGGCTATATAATTGAATATTGGCTCTCTGGTCTTAAAGGATTGGTAGATATTTGGGGCCTAGGCAGTTCAGCCTGGAATCACTGGCTACCCTTAACAAGAATCAGGACCCTACTCAGCTGATCCCATAAAAGAGAAGGTGCAAAGACTAGCTCCCCAATACAGTGGCAGAGGCCAAGAAATACCCTTCATCAATCTGCTCCCGTTGTGCTGATTGAGCCTGGCTCATCAGAGGTGCTCTTTGTCCCCTAGCATAAGGGCAGGGGTCCATTTCCCTGGGTCCCATAGGCTGGCAGGACAAATCAATTCTCAGCCCTTTCCCCACAAAACCTTTACTTCCCAGACACCCTCTCTCTCCCTCTCCACTGGACTGGGAGAGGACTGACGTCTATTAAAACTTGTGTTCTTTAGGTGAAGCTCTACTCATCTAAAGGGAGGAAATTCTGGCTCTGCCCCTGGAGTGGTCAGTCTTTAAATGAATCAAATCACATTTTATTCTTTCCCCTTTTATTCCTCATCTTCATTACTATTAGCTGTAGTACTGAATTACTATATATAAATGTATCTATTTATTTATTTGCAGGTATTTTCTCCCAAATTGTCTCTTTCATTCTTTTGTGACTTTTGAACAGAACTCTTTAATTTTGTTGATGTCCTATTTGTGAAATTTCTGTTTTATGACTCAGGCTTTTGGTATTGTATCTAGAAAATCTTTGCCTAATGTAAGGTCACAGAGATTTTCTCCTCTGTTCTCTTTGAAAAGTTTTGTAGTTTTAGGTTTTCAATTTATGTCTATGATCCATTTTGAGTTAATTTTTGCATACGATGTAAGGATTGAAATTCATCTCACTGAATGGATAGTCAATTGTTCTAGCATCATTTGTTGAAAATATCATATCCCCTGTCAAAAATCAGTCATTCATATATGTGTTGATCATGCTAATACAACATGGTCTTTATTATGGTAGCTTTATTTAAAAATCTTGAAATAGAATAATGTTAATCTTCCAACTTGTTCATCATTTTTTCAAATTTGTCAAATTCTAGACCCTTTGCATTTTCATATAAATTTTAAAATCTATTTGCCAATTTTTAGCAAAAAAGTGCCTACTGGGATATTGATGTTGGTTAATCGAATGGAGGAAATAAAGTACACAGCCTTTGCCACCCATTCAAGGTCAGTTCTTCCATCTAAGAGGCAGGAAAACCCATAGCCAGCCCATAATGGCTAAAGTTATATAGACCTCAAAATACCAGTGCCCGGATAGTGGTTGAGCGGAATTAGGAATGGTCACAGGGCAGGAGTGACTTTTTTTTAAAGATTTATTTATTTATTTATTTATTTGAGTGAGAGAGAGAGCGTGCACACAGCAGGAGGGGGAGGGAGAGGGAGAGAGAATCTCAAGTAGACTCTGCACTGAGCGCAGAGTCCGACGTGGGGCTCGATCTCAGGACTCTGAGATCATGACCTGAGCCAAAATCAAGAGTGAGCTACCCAGGTGCTCCTGGAGTGACTCTTTAAATCGAGCTACAGATAGAATGCCACAATGGTTCACTGCCTTGTGCCCAGCCCCTTCCATGATGCAGGACTCGATCCCAGGACCCTCATGACCTGAGCCATAGGCAGAGGCTTAACCGACTGAGCCACCCAGGTGCCCCAAAGGACCCCTCATTTTTAAATGTTAGCATTTAAGGGATAGAACAGCTGATACCCAGAGACGCATGGTTTAACATACCCTTGAGAACGCTTAAGACATTACCAACAATAACAATGCAAGGAGGGCCACAATGATGATGGGAGACCGCTGGGAAGTGCCACATGTCAGCCAAGAGGGAAGAACAGAAAGACCCTCTCTTGTTCTCAGGTCAAGATGGCGGCTTGAGCTCCCACTGAAACCTACCCTCCCACTCCAGACACTTTATGCAAATGAGTCAAGAAATGTTCAGGAGACTGGAAAGCAAGGAGTGAAGATATAGTAGATCAGAAGCAGAGCAGTCTTTCTGGAAAGGGAAGGGCAAGGAAGGGAAAGAAAGAAATGATGTGGGTAAACAAGCCAGAGCAGCACCGTCCTCTGGGTTCTGAGTACAGAGCTGGGTCACTCATGCAGTGACTCATGCAGGGTTGGGAGAAAGTGTCACAATGGCCATGGGGTCACAGAAGGAAGCTGACTACCTGTGGCCTGCTAAGGAGATACCACCACCCATTTGAGAAGGAAAAAAAACAGCCCCTGCTATTCTGGAACCAGCCTGACTCCCACCGCTAGGCTTCAGTGTTCTCACAAACTGGCCTGATGCTCACAGCTAGACCATTATGGTTATGCTATTAGACATAAACAATCTCATAAAACATCAACATCAGACAACGGCACTCTGAGATCATAAAAACAAGGTCATTTTGCAAATATGCCCCCTCTCTCTGCTAAAATGAGTGAATTCTACTTCTTTTTCCTCATGCTCATCTCCACTCCTAATAGATAAGATTTATTAAGATAACCAATCAGACTTGCCCCTGCTTTTTTGACAGCACCCAATCTAGAGCTTCCCCAGATCCTCCCCAAATCCTGTAATGGGTTCTTCCTAACCCTCCCTTACTGAGATGCTCTTGGTTCCACATGGTGAGCACTCTTCCTCCCTGCAATAATAAACCCAGCTTGTTCAACTCCAGTATGTTCCTGGTGATCTTTGGTTGAAGCGTATTAACCTTTTTAGGACAAGGATGAAGGTTCCAGATTTCTACTCATGGCTCAGAGGACTTTGTCATCTGATCCTCTTGTCCCAGGACAGAACTTCAGTGCAGACTGCGCTCCTGGAAGCCAGCCCATCGAGATACTCACTGTTGTTCTTAAAAATTAGCATTTCAGAAACACTGTTCTGTTGGTTTCAAAAAATGTATGATGGATCTGTTTTGATTATTAGAATAATAGACAATTACTGGCTAACCTAATAGAGAACTAGAGTGCCGGGTGGTTCAGGAGAGCCTGGCCTGGGAGATGAGACCTGGTCAGCAGCACAGACACCATTATCCAGCGGCCAGGATTCCCACGACCTGACACAACTACCTTCATTCTCCATGTTTCTGTTAAGCCTGAATTTGTTATGCACACCATTTTCCTCAAACACCCCGCGAGCAATCCCATCTCTGGACTCTTGTCCTTGCTGTTCCCTCTGTCTGAAATTCTCATCCCCCAGATATCTGCATGGCCCACTCCCTCACCGTCTTCCGGCCCCTGTGCGTCACCCTGCAGAGGACTCTTCCAAACCCCAAAGATCAAGTAGCACTCTTTCTCCGCCTTCTTTGGCCTCTCCTATTTATTTGTTTATTGCCTGGGCCCCCTCCCTCAAGAATGTAAGTACCATGAAGTCAAGGAGGTGCTTTTGTTCACCACATTAGCCAACACCTGACACGGGCGCCCCATGTTCATTGCCTTAATAAGTGGGTTTCCCTGACCTGCACAGGAAGGATTCGAGAACCCATCTTCTTCCTCCCTTGTCTTGCCCAAATGTTTTCAGGAGAGTGTCTCTGTTCAGACAGAAGAATGTGGGACCTTCGGAATTTTACCCATTGGTGGAATTGGAGAGATGGGAAGGAGATTGCTTCATAAAGCACTGGGCTCTTGGAAGGGGGCCTGGCTGTCCCTCACACACCCAAGAAGAGCAGGCCTAGGAATCAACCTCTGAGAGAGGAAGAAGGGATCCATTCATGACCCGCCTCCCCACCTCCTACAACCCTGGCCAGAGTGCTACCTCCCTGCCATTTCTGTCCAGCCCCCCGGGGGGCTCGAAAGAAGTTGAGGTTCAAGAAATTAGTGAAATGGTAGGCAGAGACTTGGTCCCATAGAAGGAGATGAATGTTTCTGAAATGTGATCCAGTCTTCAGAGTTGAGTCGGGGTGGCCTGAGGGCACCAGAGGTCTCTGTATCTACAGACGAAAATGGAAGAGCAGCTCTGCAGGGCTCAGAAGAAAAGGAGGGACTGAGTGCGTGGGGAGCTGGGGACAGCCTTCATCCCTACCTTACTATCTCCCTTCCCTCAAATCAGCTTGGCTGGTTTGACTCAGACTCTTGCAGCACATACATATATGAGCCTTCACTCAACAACAAAAAAAGAGATTGCTACATTAGCAGTCATCTTGTGTGATATTTATATTGCTACGCCTCTTCCCCAAACTGACAGTGGGGCCCACGTGTCCACATTCCCTTAGGGCCAGGAAAAGTGCAGAAGCGTCTCCATCTCTGAGTTGCCATTCTCCATTCACCTTCACTGTACTTTTTTCATCTCAGCTCTAAAGCAAGGACTATAACAAGAATCCACGCATTTCTTCCCCATCTATAAAAGGGGAATAGTTGGGCGCCTGGGTGGCTCAGTTGGTTAAGCGACTGCCTTCGGCTCAGGTCATGATCCTGGAGTCCCGGGATCGAGTCCCACATCGGGCTCCCTGCTCGGCAGGGAGTCTGCTTCTCCCTCTGACCCTCTTCCCTCTCGTGCTCTCTGTCTCTCATTCTCTCTCTCAAATAAATAAATAAAATCTTAAAAAAAAAATAAAAGGGGAATAGTAAGAGTAACATCTAAATAGTAGATTGTTGTAAAGATTAAATTAGTTAATACTGCAAAGCGTTTAGAACAGTGCCTGACGCATGGTAAGTACTACCTAAAGCCTTTGCTGTTATTATTCCTTTACTACATTTCTGGAGTCAGTTTGCTAATAATTTCATTGTAATTCTTACACACACCTCCACAATTGCTCTTCATCCATAATGCATTTTTATTCAATGGTTCTCATCAGATTTTAAGATAATGCTAACTTCATAAGACAGATAAGGGAGCTTTGCACCTGAAAATAATTGAAATAGCTTCAAATGATCTATTCTTTAGAGTAGCATTTAAATTAAAGAGAATTAATCTATAAAATCATTGTGCCATCATCTTTAGTACCTTTTTTTCTTTACTAGTTTTCTATTTCTTTTGGGTTGTGATTTTATTTATTTATTTATTTATTTATTTATTTATTTATTTGAGAGAGAAATAGCGAGAGAGAGCACGAACAGAGGGGGAGAGGGAGAAGCAGGCTCCCTGCTCGGCTGGGAGCCTGATGTGGGGCTCAATCCCAGTGCCCCAAGATCATGACCTGAGCTGAAGGCAGACGCTTTGCAATATTAACTAATTTAATCTTTACAACGATCAACCAACTGAGCCACCTAGGCACCCGGAGGGCTGTGATATTTGTGTTGACCATCTGTTTCTCCTGGGCACGCTGAAATTAGATGTGGCTCTATGACTTGCTTTGGTCAGTAAAAGGTGAGGGAAGTTCCACATGTCCTGGGCATCAGGATTTTTCAAGCCCTCCCCCCCCCAGGTGATTCACAAGTATAGCCAAAATGAAAAACATTTATGTAAGGATGGAATAAGCTGGTTTCCTCACAAATCTTTAAAATCTCTAGAACTGTCACTGCGGAGAAGGGATGCCGGGAGGGGCCCCAAACCAGGCCTTTGCAGCTGCGGGGCGTCCGCGGGTGGGAGGGGAAATCGCAGATTGACCTTTTCAGATCAGCCCCGGTGCCCAGAGGAACCCAAAGGCTTTGGCCCCCTCACAGACGGCCTCTCAATGCCTCTGCTCAGACTTGGCTCCCTTCAGTAGGGAGAGATGAACCTGGAAGGGTGCACCTCCGGCGGGCAGGTGCACTGGCTGAGGCCGCGCTGCGCGGACGTCCGCGGGAGGCCTGGCGCCGCCTGGTGGCCGGCCGCGCTCATTGCAACCGCCGCTGCCGCCCAGGCGCAGCTCAGACACCGCCGGACGTCCCGGGGCGGGGGAGGGGGCGGCTGCCGGGTCGGGCAAGAAGGGCACACGGGCCACTTTGGAAAGCCTCTTCCCGAAGGTCTGGGGCTCACGCTGGCTTCCTCAGATTCTCTGCAGGCCGAAGCATGGAGCGGAAGGCAGCCCAACGGAGCTGCTGGGAGACCAGGAAGGTTGAGGCTACAGAGGCCTAAGGGGGAGGCTGGTACAGGTGCTTTTTAGAACCTGGGGGTCAGGGAACCCCCAGACCCTTCTGGTCTCCTCCTCCTGACACCCGCAGGAGACGCAGAGTTCAGAATTAGGACCTGCAGGGGCCCTGTGCTGGGAGAACTTGCGTGGCAAGCTCACTAATCCTGTCTTCCACATACAGGCATTTCCCGCTTAACGTCAGGAACGAAAATCATGTTCATGACCATCGGAGGTTCCATGTGAAAATGCCAACTGGAAAGTTATTTCCCATTTTTAATTTTCTTTGAGGTGTAATTGTCAATCGACTGTACATATTTAAGGTATAACATCTGATGAGGTTTTATGTAGATAGACCCATGAAACCACCACCACAGTCAGGATAGTGAATATATCCGTGGTCTTCGAAAGCTTTCTTTGTAATCCCTCCCTCCCACCCGTCACTCAAGTCCCACGCAACCACTGATCCATGGTCTCTCTAGAGTTTGCACGTTCTAGAGATTTATATCAATGCTATCATCAGTATGTACTCTTTTGTTGTTGTTCTGGCTACTTTCAGCTGGGATGTTATTCTGAGGCTCATTCATGTTGTGCTCACCAATCGTCCATTCCTTTTTATTGCTGAATAGTGTCCTGGTTTATGGATATACTAAAAATTTTTACCCGTTCGTCTGTTGGCGGACAATTGACTATTACAAATAACGCACAATAAACATTCATGTACAAGTCTATTTATGGACACACCGTTTTTAAAAAAAGATTTTATTTATTCGACAGAGTGAGAGAGAGCCAAGTAGGGGGAGTGGCAGAGGGAGGGGGAGAAGCAGGCTCCCCACCGAGCAGGGAGCCCGATGTGGGGCTCAATCCCAGGACCCTGGGATCATGACCTGAACCTAAGGCAGACGCTTAACCAACTGAGCCACCCACACTTCTCTCAGGTTATACCTGGGAGCAGAATGGCTGGGCCATATACTAGGTGTATGTTTAATTTTTTAAAGAAGGGGACAAACTCTTCTAGCATCATTTTATGCTTCCATCAGCAGTGTATGAGAGTTCCAGTTCCTCCATATCTATTTTAAATAGGAAAAATTATGATGTGTTACACAGAACCCCACAGTTCCCAAAGGTTCCCTAAAATCCAAGTAAAACCCATGAAGTGCCATGGCAATGAAACCGGTAACCAAAGGGTTAACAGGACTACTAGGCACAACTGAGACTTTTTACCCTGACCTCTCTTTCCTTTGCCTTTAAACATCCCTGACTGTCCTCCTTCTGGGAGGCAGAGTTGAGGCTTGCTCTCCCATCTCCTTGATTGGCTGCTTCTCCAATTAACCCGTTCCTTGCAGTTTGGCTTTGCTGCGTGTCAGGCCCACAAACCCGGGTTCGGTTACAAATTGGGCAAGCTTGCCACGAGCTCTTTGCCCGCGGCTCTGGGCCCCCGGCCTGTAACAGGAGTCCCCTGAGGAGTGCAAGCAGGCTGCCCAGGCTCTTTGTCCTAGGGACCGTCCCCAGGACCCCATCCTGACTGCGCACCACCAACCTTCGATGCTTAGTTCAACTCTTGTGGCAAAGAAACCATTTTTTGGTTTCCGTTTGGACAGACATCTCTTGGTGAGAACTCTGTGAGGACAGGTGAGCTTACTCCCATTTGGTTTGGCTCTCTTAGCCTTTTTTCTTGCTCCATTAATAAGGGATTGGGGCGCCTGGGGGGCTCAGTTGGTTAAGCGGCTGACTCCTGGTTTCAGCTCAGGTCATGATCTCAGGTGAGATCCAGCCTGCTGTTGGGCTCCACGCTCAGCGCAGAGTCTGCTTGAGATTCCCTCTCTCCCTCTGTCCTCCACAACCCCACCTTTAAAATAAATAATTAAAATCCTTAAAAAAAGGGGTTAACTAGGAAGCCATTTGGTTCCATTGGTGAAGCCCCAACTTTCAGGGAGGAATAAATTAATGCTCACAGAGGTACTCTGAGCTTCTTTGGTGTGTCGCTGTAGCTTTTGATACTTTGGATAAAACCAGCCGTGTTCTAATTGAAAAATGGGAAATGACAGTTGAGAGCCTGCATGCAGCCCTTTGGGCTTATTCTCCCAAACTGGGCAATCTTTTTTTTTTTTTCCCAACAGTACTTGATAACAATATTCATTAGACTCTGGAGGAAAATGGCCAGTAATGGATCCATAAATTATAATGTAAAACTTTCGTTCTGCCTGTGTTTACTGCAAGTCAGGTAGGCTCATGCTATTCATGTTATCTGTTGCAAAATCTGTCAGAGAAGGAAAAGGAAAAAAAAAACTCTTAGAATTTTGTGTAATGTCTAATGAAGTTTTATGGGTAATCTACTTAGTTTTCACTAGAAACTACGGTTTCTAAGAGTTAAGAATTTGTTCTTTTGTTTTGAATTTGAGGATAGTGGACACACTCTGTATGCAGGGGAAGTGTTGATGTCCTAAGTTTTCCCTCTTTATTTTTTATTTTTTAAAGATTTTATTTATTTATTCATGAGAGAGAGAGAGAGGCAGAGGGAGAAGCAGGCTCCCAAGGAGCAGGGAGCCCGATGTGGGACTCGATCCCAGGACCCTGAGATCATGACCTGAGCCAAAGGCAGACGCCCAACCATCTGAGCCACCCAGGCGCCCAGTTTTCCCTTTAAATAATCATTCTCACTTTCCCTGCATACAGAGTTGTTTCCCTTATTAAAATTCTCCACTCTTAGTAAATGTGTCAAATCACCAAATTGCACACCTGAAACTAATGTAACATTGTGTGTCCACTATGCATCTTTGGTGTTCTAAGAAAAGCATCACAGTCTTACTGAACATAAAGCAACCATGTTTGTTTTTGGCGATGAAGAAGCAAAGTTTTAAGCTGTTTACATCCCAACATTACAGTTCACTGTTTTGTTTTTGTCACTGAACCCAAGTTCATTTGCCCAATGTGCAGCAAAGCCAATCCCTGAGACATCAATTATGGGCAAGGAAGGGGTTCATTCTAGAGGCAGCCAAATAGAAGTCTGGGGAGCAAGCCTCCAACCTGCCTCCTGAAGGAGGGGAGTCAGGGATATTTAAAGGCAAACCAAATAAGGTCTGGGTCAAAAAGTGCAGCTGTGCTTATTAGCCCTGTTAATCCCTTGGTGACTGGTTTCAATCCCCATTTTTTTTTTTAAAGATTTTATTTATTTGACAGAGAGAGAGAGAGAGCACAAGCAGGGGGAGTGGGAGAGGGAGAAGCAGGCTTCCCGCTGAGCAGGGAGCCCGATGCGGGGCTCCATCCCAGGACCCTGGGATCATGACTGAGCTGAAGGCAGACGCTTAACGACTGAGCCACCCCCCCACCTGCAACTGTCTTTTGATCTTTCCTCCTTCTTGAGGGAATTGGAATGGTGACCAGCCTACTTCCTGCTGAAATGGGGCAAGACTGGGGTAGAGGAATGGAATCTTTCTATACTCATTCAGAAATATTCTTTGATTTCTTTGGACCAGCTTTCCTAAATAGTAGCTTCAGGTCTGTCAGAGGCTTACTGGTCCAAGCAGAGTTCTTTTTGATGTTCTCCTTGCTGACAGAATATAAGGAACCTATGGATCCTTGTGGAACCAGCTTAACGCCCTTTACAGTTTCCCTGTAGAAGGGGTGGCCCACAGCACCTCCTAAGGTCCTGTCCAATGAGATTGGAGTTGGTCCTTCAAGGGGCTTGTTTTCTAGGTCTTTAATAACAAACACCACGTTCCCAGGATTCAGGCAATGTAAAGGCACATCTGCTGTTAAGAGCTACCCACCGGTTGGGACACCTGGTTGGCCCAGTCGGTAGAGCACGTGACTCTTGATCTCAGGGTTGTAAGTTTGATCCCCACAGGGTGTGTAGAGATTACTTAAGAAAATCAAATCTTAAAATCTGCCAGTCTTCATCTTTAGTTTGAAGTTGTATATCTTTGAAAACTGGTGGGGACCTAGTCTTGTTTTTAGCACAAATGTCCCATTTTTTGAACTATATTTTAAATAGTTCTCTGAAGATGAGGACCCACAATATATTTCTGGACCCACTGAAGAGTGGCATCTCAACTATGATGGATGCTCTGGTGAATATGGAGAATTATTTCTTCCATAAAATTTTCTGTGTCTCTCTCAAAGATAACCTTCCAGTCAAAGCCTTGGTAATAGAACCAGTGTTTCCAATGGTGTCCTGTTACAAGGAGAACAGATGCTCATTGAACTTAGGCAAATAATTTATAATGGTTATGAAAGAAAGAATATTCACTGAGAGTTTCTGAATTCTGGAGGGTTCAAGTAGGGAAAAAAGATAAATATTTCTTTACGAAGAAATTGTTTTTTGTTGTTGTTTTTTAAAGATTTTATTTATTTGTCAGAGAGAGAGAGCACATAAGCAGTGGGAGCGGCAGGCAGAGGGAGAAGCAGATTCCCTACTGAGCAGGGAGCCCGATGTGGGACTCGATCCCAGGACCCCGGGATCATGACCTGAGTCGATGGCAGACGCTTAATGGACTGAGCAACCGAGGCGTCCCTTTTTTGTTGTTTTGTTTTGTTTTTTTACAAAGGAATGTTTTATCAAGTTTCTATAAGTTGTAGATATCTGAAGAGAAAGTTCCCTTTAAATCTGGAAGGGCAAACATTAGAGGACCAGCAATGTTTCAAACGAGTCCTAAAAATTATAATTATTTTCCTTAATTCATTCATTCAGTCCCATGTTACTCCGTTTTTTTGTTTAAGATTTTATTTATTTATTTTAGATAGAGAAAGCACGAGCAGGGGCAGAGGCAGAAGCAGACTCCCCTGCTGAGCAGGGAGCCCAATGTGGGGCTTGATCCCAGGACCCTGAGATCATGACCTGAGCCGAAGGCAGATGCTTCCAAGTTAGTCTGTTTGAATGAAATTTCCCATTAGTTCCAGAAATTCTTATCTGATTTAGTTTTATGATCTTAAAGGAATCAGAAAGGTGTATTTGTTTAAAATCCTTTTCGTGAATCTCCTTGAAGTTGAAAATATATTTTGCAAGAGCATCAGAACAGTAACTATAAATGACAAAAGACTCCAAAATGGACACGGTTAAAAATCTGATGAGAGTTCATTGTAATGCAATTGACAAGGAAATTTGGTTATTTTTGTGACCTACAACATGTCAGTTCGAATTACATGTAGTGACATTATACCAGGACATATTAAAACGTGACATATTAAAAGCAACACAACCCAGACAACAGCACCTGGGAGAGCACAGGATCCAAAACAAGGGGTCCTGCTTTGGCCTCAACTTAGGACCTCCATAATTAGAGGCCCTGAGGGAAAAAGCAGCCTGTTGCGTATTTACTTGTGATGTGGTGTTAGGAGATGAAGGAAGGAAAGGACATAGTGGGGGGGGCACCTCTACCCCCACAGCTGACATTGAGGGGAAGGAGCCCGCTGCTGGGGTCCCGCTGCTGACCACCGGGAGCGGTTGTGTTAGGAATTCTGCCAGAGCTTTGTCCTTTTCCAAAAGCCAGGAACCTAGAGACGTACATGAAATGTCTTGATTTTAAGTAATGCCAAGATCCCGAGGACCAGGTAAGATGGGGTCGTAGGCCTGACCTGTCCCGAGCTCACCCGCCCTCCACTCCAGCACCAGGCCCGATACCCACGACAGACGCACGCAGAGACAGAGAGCAGGGCCGTTGTTCTTCCAGACCCTGGGACAAAACTTACCCATTGGAAGTTCCCCCAGCAGCGAGAATGTGCCGGAAGCCTGGAGTCCATGCTCACTGTCTAACCTGCTAAGGCCGAGTTCCGAAGTCCCCGCAGGGGCCAGGCTGATGTGCTTAAGTACTTTCCTCCAGATCTGCCCTGAGCTGGAGCTGGGCCCACCACAGGCTGCAGGTGAGTCAACGGACCCCAGCTGTGTGGACGAAGCCTCAGCCCCTGATCCACGGCTCATTGGTTCAGGTGCCTTTTAGGAGCCAGTCTATGAGGGAAGAGGATTCGGCCTCTCTCTGTAAGACACCAGTACACCTGGGCTTAAACTGTAAGTACCTGGTGCATGAAAAAAGGGGTTGTTTCTTCCTTTTGAAGGAAAATATGTCCCATGCATATGTTAAGCCTTTTGCTGCATATACCTGACTGCTTGAAAAATAGATGGTATGTTTTGCATGAATTAAAACCTTATGTCAACGGTGTCATCCTGTATTTTCCTTCTGCAGGTGCGTTTTCCCATTCATATCCTGGTTGTAAGATCTGAATAAACAGAAATGGGTAAAATCATAACCATAATGGAATTTTTCTTTTTTTATTGTGGTAAAATACACGTAACATAAAATTTACCATCTGAATTATTTTCAAGTGGACCGTTCAGTGGTGCTAAACACATTCATGATGTTGTGCAACCATCACCCTTATCCATCTGTGGAATGTTTTTCATCTAATATTAAAACTCTATACCCATCATTATAGAATATTTTAACTTGGAAAATTACAGATTAAATAACAAAATATAAGGATACAGAAAATTTAAATAATTATTATTCATAATCCCAATATAATATGTGTATATATATATATGGAGAGAGAGAGGACTATGAAAATAGCATATATTCACTGTTTGGGGGGTACAAATACTTGTGGTCATATTTTAGACCACAAGGAAATGATTCATTAATTCTGTGGTTATAGAAAATAAAAAAACTAAAAACTTTGATTTAATCTTTAAAAAAAATCTTTTTAAATTCTAGGTGTTAAGTCACAGCGATATTAAACAGGAAACCTTGAGACATTATAGCCTTGTCATACAAGTATTTTGAGAATTAAGAGTTCAGTGAGACTTCCGGGTGCTAAAGACGTCCCATGCACATCATACTCAGAAATGACCGTCCCCAGGGCGCCTGGGTGGCTCAGTTGGTTAAGCGACTGCCTTCGGCTCAGGTCATGATCCTGGAGTCCCTGGATCGAGTCCTGCATCGGGCTCCCTGCTCGGCAGGGAGTCTGCTTCTCCCTCTGACCCTCCCCCCTCTCATGTGCTCTCTCTCATTCTCTCTCTCAAATAAATAAATAAAGTCTTTAAAAAAAAAAAAGACAAGAAAAGAAATGACCGTCCCCATAAATAACAGGGCTCGGGAGGAGAGTGTTGAAAGGCTGCCTATCCGAATGTCTGTAAGCTAGAACCCACTGTGGACTTCCTGCTCTTTGTGGGATGTGACCTTTCTGTTCATCAATGGGACTAATTGTTTAAAGGAATGCAGTCTGTGCAGTTGAACGAATCAAGCATCAACCAAATAACAGGTGAATCACTGAATAGAAAGCCCAGTGGAGAAAAAACAAAACAGAAAATCCAGATATGTAACCAAGTACATATGGGAATTTCATATAAAATAAGGCAATATATCCAGTCACTGGGGAAGGGTAAACTTCTAATAAGTGGGGTTACCACGACTGATTAGGCCCATGGAAAGAGAACACTAGGATAAGCTTCAAATGGATCAGAGAGCTATATGTTAGGGGGGGGGGAACCAGAATTAGAAGCAATAAAAGAAAATACTGATAAAATTGCACCAAAAAATCAGTAAACTTTTGTGTGACAAAATACGCTATATGGAAAACCAAGAGATACCTGACAAACTGAGAAAAAATGTTGGTAACATATCACAAAGTGTGAATGTCCCTACTGTTCTTAGAAGCGTTTAAAATTCGAAAAGAAAATAATCAATGACAGGATAGGGAAGAATGGGGAAGAAAGAGGAACAGATCACAGAAGAATAAATGCAAATGACCTTTAAATAAGGAAGAGATGTTCACCCAGAAGAGAAATGCAAGTTAAAATTATCCCGAGATACAATTTCTTACCCATCCAATCGGCAAAAACTCCCCAGTCCGACACCTGGCTGTGCTGCAGAGGCAGCCGGCAGACGGGGACTCCCAGAAGCTGCAGGTGGTTTGGGGGGGGAGAATGGGGGCGCTTCCTCCAGATCACCTAACCTGGCCAGCACGATCACAGGACCACCTGCGGCAAATGTTCTTCTTCTCTAAAGTCGAAACAACTGGTGGAAAGCGTTTGATGTTTTTCTTCTCTCGTCTCCTTTAAGTCAGTGGAGATAACGTGTGTATTAAGCCTTTTCAATTATTTTTCCTCGATTTTACTTTTCTAAAATTTTCACCACTTTCCTCTAACTAAAACCATTGCGTGCTTTATGATGTTTTCCACTGTGACCTGCCTCATTCTGTTAAAATCACATGCACACACACTACCAGCTGTTATTGACAATAACAAATCTCCAGTGATCTTTATTTTTTATTTTTTTAAAGATTTTATTTATTTATTTGACAGAGAGAGAGAGAGAGAGAGCACAAGTAGGCAGAGCGGCAGGCAGAGGGAGAGGGAGCCTCTTTTTCGCTGAGCAGGGAGCCCGATGCGGAGCTGGATCCCAGGACCCTGGGATCATGACCTGAGCCGAAGGCAGATGCTTAACGACTGAGCCACCCAGGCGCCCCCCCACCCCAGTGATCTTTAAATATATAAATGTATTGCTGAGGAGCGCCAACAGGAATGTGACTGTGATGGATTGAACATGTGAACATATATGAACATGTGAAAGTCCACACATTAGGTGTCTAATATAATGCTGTGCCTTTTGATTTCTACATGTTTGAGTCACTTACAGATGAATTACAGAAGACTGCACCAAGATGACAAAGAGAGCCCCAAATCCACTAGAGATTGGGAGGGTGGTCAGGAATATTTGTCAATGAGAATATTTTTCAAGCGACCCCACTAGTCCCTTTGTAATTCCAGAATGAAAAACGTTACAATGGCGACATCTGGTGGTCACCGTCTTAACCGAATGACTAAGCATCACCAATAGTGGGACAATCTGAGACGTTGTGTCTCCTTGTGTGATACAATATAGGAAGCATACTGCATCACCTGTGACAAATTCTTGCCAAAAATAACTTGAGGTTAACTGAGCCTTCAGTCCTAGTCCCCAGCTTACAGGAAATGCAAGGGATACAGGAACAGGGTAAATAGCACTATGGGGAGACAGACAATTCCAGAAGGTAGAGCATTTAAAAAAAAAACAAAAAAAAACCCCAAAAAACGAAAAACTGGCCTATTCTCTAAAAAGTCAATATCATGTGGGGGGGGCTGGGAATCAAAGATGTAGGAAAAAAAGTAGGAGGATTGTTCCCAGGAT
The DNA here is from genome assembly GCF_004348235.1 of Phoca vitulina. Lineage (NCBI taxonomy): Eukaryota > Metazoa > Chordata > Mammalia > Carnivora > Phocidae > Phoca > Phoca vitulina. Next base: position 13,338,575 of record NW_022589724.1, on the reverse strand, counting down.
ACTACTGATCACTGATTTGTTACTTGAAGTTTCTGATAAAGGTTCACTGTAGCTGATAGGGTCACATTTTTTGGTAGATGAGGTGAAGAACTGCACGGTGCCTACATCTGACAAAATCCCAGAAAGCTACAGGACATTACCAATGAGTTTGAAGTTGAAAGAAACTTCTCTAAACTATCAATTATAAAATTATTGTCACATCAAAAGGTGATCAAAGAGTGTGCAACAAACCTAAAAGTGGGGGGGGGGAGTATTACAGAGATGCGTCAGGCACTTAGTGCAAATACTTTATTTTTCTGCCTTTTGTGATGTTTGAGGTATATTTTAGCTTTGTGAAATTTGTAATTCGTTGTGATTTATTTCCTTATTCTCATTAAGTACTCATTTTTGTGTCTAATTTTGTTTGAGTGATTTTGAAATTCGTTAAGAAGGTCCCCCGAATGATATCAGCTTCGGGCCCCACAAAATTTTGATCTGAATGTGATGTTAGAGAAGGTGCTCTCCCTCTGAGCCTGGGGAGTGGGGAGGGCCGGCGGGGCAGGGGGGCAGGGGCACTAATGAGGCTGGGGAAGTGCACAGAGGGTAAGCCGCAAAAGGTCCTGATGCAAATGGGGCTTTTCTCCTGCAGGAAGCAGGGAGCCAAGAAGAGCCTTAGGGAGACGTGATCAGAACTTCTGTGAGCCCTACAGAGGAAGCTCTGGGATCAGGGAGACCTAGGGCAACCTAATACGAGAGTCCAGGTGAGAAAGGATGAGGACAGATTTTCAACAGCTGGGGATCCAGCCATGAGATGAGCTTTACCCAAACTTCAGGAGAGACTATGGCAAGAAGGGTTGCCTAAAACCTGATAGAATATTCCCCTTTAAAATGTTTATTTAGGGGGCGCCTGGGTGGCTCAGTTGGTTGGGTGACTGCCTTCGGCTCAGGTCATGATCCTGGAGTCCCGGGATCGAGTCCCGCATCGGGCTCCCTGCTCAGCAGGGAGCCTGCTTCTCCCTCTGACCCTCCCCTCTCTCATGTGCTCTCTCTCTCTCTCTCATTCTCTCTCTCAAATAAAATAAAAAATAAAATCTTTAAAAATAAAAAAAAAATAAAAATAAAAAAAAATAAAATGTTTATTTAGGGGTGTCTGGCTGGCTCAGTTGGTTAGGTGTCTACCCTCAGCTCGGGTCCCGATCCCAGGGCCCTGGGATCAAGTCCCGAGTTGGGCTTCCTGCTTAGCGGGGAGCCTGCTTCTCCCTTTGCCTCTGCCTCTCTCTCTCTCTCTCTCTCTCTCATGAATAAATAAATAAATAAAATCTTTTTAACAGTTTCTAACAGTTTTTCATCTGGTGTGCACACATGGGCATTTACTTCATTTCACTTAGAAGCAATATCCTAAAGGTGCCTTAACTCGAGCACCAGACCACGTTTTGGCATGACATCTCGCACACAACTTAAGGGGAAAAAAAAGCGCTCACAGTACAGCTTGTAAATCAAATTCGATCCCGATGTGCGCGTGCGTTTCACACAGTGGACCAGTGTTGCTGCTGCCGCGATCAACCTGGGCCGACTCCCTATTTTATAAAACAAAAATCTAGCATTGTTGGTTTGAAATGCCTTTTTGTCCTGAGATTTCCCCAAATCGCCACTAAGCCATTTAGCGTTTTTTTCCTCAAACACAGAGAAACAGATCTTCATTCTGGTCTCTTTTTTTAAGTAAGCTTTATACCCAACATGGGGCTTGAACTCACGACCCCAAGATCAAGACCCATGCGCTCCACCGGCTGAACCAGCCAGGCGCCCTGAGAAGCCAACTCTCTCAATAGCCACCTTTCCCCACGGTCTACCAAATGAGCCTCAGCCGGCAGCCGCTGTTTGGGGTGGTACAGATTATTATAAAACAATTGCTTGGAGTGGATTATCCGTTACACAGCAGTGTTATGTAACACTTTGATGCAGCAGCTAAACTAATAGGTTTCTGGCCTTTATTTCCCAAATGCCAGAATCCTTAAAGGTTTTGATTAGACATGAGCAAAAGAGAAAGATAAGGAACCCTTGCACAGAAAAGCTGGGGCCTTTTCTGTTGATTCTCAGGTCATGTTTTGTTTTGTTTTTTAAAGATTCTATTGATTTATTTGTCAGAGAGAGAGAGCTCGCACAAGCAGGGGGAGCGGCAGGCAGAGGGAGAGGGAGAAGCAGGCTTCCCACTGAGCAAGGAGCCTGACATGGGGCTCGATCCCAGGACTCTAGCTAGGATCATGACCTGAGCCGAAGGCAGACGCCTAACCGCCTGAGCCACCCAGGCATCCCTCAGGTCGTGTTTTTAAATAAAAAGACTTTTATACTCGTTAACCTGTTAAAATATGAATAGAGACATTGTTCTTTTCAAATATTTGATTGAAAAGTGAGCGCTTATATTTAACAGAATTCATGATGTATAATAATACATTGTGAGATGCTAAATTATATGCCATTTTAACCACGTAGACTACCTCTAGACCGATCAAAACTCTGAGAAATGTTTATATGACCTTATATGGGGGGAGCTTGAATGTTAATAAACACGGGTTTTCTGCGTACCCGCCCCCCTCCCCACCAAATACAGTGGATTCCCATGGGATGTTGTCCGAAGCTGAAAACAGACCATGCTTGTAGGATAGGATGCCCCCGGCTGAGCAGGCTGAGCCCGCTGGTCCAAGACCTCAAAAGCACATGAGAGGCCGGGGTGGCTGCAGGCCAGGGAAGACAAGATCAGAACTTTATGCAAGGAGGGAGGGAGGTCTCTGTCCCTCTCCTGTTTGTACAGAGTGTCCTCATCAATAATGGAGCACTTAATAAAACACACCTTTATACACCAGGGGTTATGTTAAGTCACAAACATAGTCTTAAATCTGAAATTAGGATGTCCACTTCAATATATTCCTCAACATGTTGATGTTCATTGCAAAGCCAGGGCTTCTCCCTTCTCCTAGGGCTGAGGCCACTCTGGCCAACTGCAGACTTCAATGAAGTGCCTTCTCTTTTCCCCCTGCTGCTCCTCCCTCAGATTCCTAAGAGCAGCTCTTGGTCTCTCTGAGCGGAGTGCAAGGAGAGAGAAGTGAGAAGGTTGGCCGATAGGACTTAAGATGGCTTTGCGTTCTTTGGACTTGGCAGGTGGTTAAAGCCGACCCTTCGCTGTGTGGGTTCCCCTGAGAGGTTCTCCTGACTACCAACCACCCCAGTGCTCCTTTGACCTGCTTCTTCCTGTCTATACCCCCATCCCCAGCCAACATCTTCGTATATGTCCCAGAATCTTCCCTGGAAGGCCATTATCTTGGGCAGGATTCTTGTTAATCTGCAACCATTTCTGAGACTCTGTGGGCTTCGCCCTGCCTTTTGCAGGGAATGCAGTTACTTTGCAAGCGCACGCTCCCTACGCCCCGTGGCCACTTCGGCTTTTTCAGCGATGAGTCAGACATTGGTTCCCTGGGTCCCCAACAGCAGAGAACAAGTGTTCAGATCCGTCAGATGGACTGGATCCCCCAAGGAGCCCTTTGCCCTCAGTTCCTCAGAGGTGATCTCTAAGCCCTTAGAATATCCCACTTGATAGGAGTGCTTTTGTTTACCTAGGGACCTTGGGCCACACCAGGCAAGGCTAATAGTGTGATTTATTTATTTTTTTTTTAGGATTTGATTGATTGATTTGTCAGAATGACAGAGAGCACAAGCAGGGGGAGTGGGCAGAGGGAGAAGCAGGCTTCCCGCTGAGCAAGGAGCCCAATGCGGGGCTGAGCCGAAGGCAGATGCTTAACTGACTGAGCGACCTAGGCGCCCCTAACAGTGGGATTTATGATGGAGGTTTGGAGCCATGCAGTATCTGCTCGACCTCCGGGGGGGGGCTGGAGACGAAGGGGCAGCCACACAGGCTCCCAACCATGTCTGCATGATGGAGCTCTAAGAAAAATTCTGAACACCAAGCCTCAGGTGAGCTTCTCTGGCTGACAATACTCCATGCATCTTGTCACACGTTTTTTCCGGAAGAGGAGTGCCACCCAGGGTCCCTGGGGAGAGGACCAGGGCAGGCTCTGCCCTAGGCACGGTTTCCCTTGGCTGACAGCAATCTGTATCCTTCTGCTGTAACAAAGTAGAACTGTGAGTATACCCGTGTTGAGTTCTGCAAGTCTTTTGAGTCAATTATCAAACCCACGGGTCATCTTGGGAACTCCGAAAACTCACCGTTGGTGTCAAAAGTGAGGGTCTTGCAGACGGTCTCCCTTATACTGCAAGGATCTTGCACAAGCAGATGTTCAATAAGTGTTTTTTTAATAAAGGGCAAAATGAAGGAATTTCTATATATACCAACAGAGGAAGTCATGTTACTGACCTCGTGGTGGTGTTTTTTCAAACACAGCGTGATAAAGTTTTGTGTTCACATGACTTGCGTGACAAAATTCGACTTTTTAATGCTGTGGGTTTTCTTCCCAAGTCCCCTTGGACTTTTCTGGTCCCATCTTAAACATATTTCAATTACCACACTACTTCAAAATCCAAATACCAAGCAGTTTTCTGCCTGAAGAGGGGGGAATAAGAGCAATGTTAGAAAGCTCTTTACAGATCACAGGCAGGCTTTGAGGCTGGCCCGGAAGGGAGCTGTACCTCCCTCCAGAGCTTTCCAATGTGGACACCCAGAGGGCAGCAGGCCACGGGAGAGAGTACCCTCCACCCGTAGTTGGCAAGCACTTCATAGTCAGGAGTGACCACTCCGAGAAACCGCAGGGGCACAAAACTGGCACCTGTGGACAAAATGAGGTCTCCTGTCAGGATGAGGCCATGTTATTTGTGACCCCAGAGAAGGATAAAGCCCAGAGATGTAACTTCGAGGACTTCCTCCCTGCTCTCCTTCCTTTGGGGACACCAGGAAAGGCCCTCTCTGTCTCCTTTGGCACCTTTGACCTCAGGGACAGGTTACTTTCCATAGACATTTCAGGGCTGCCGTTTCCTCCCACAATGTTTTCAAGAGTGAACAGCTGTGAGGCAGTTGCCATAGACTGAGATGAGAGAACAGAGTTCGTATGATGATGAGGCCCAGACACGGAGAAAAGAACATTGTATTCCTGATGCCTATCAGCTTCGTGATGGTCTATATGAGTTCTTCCAGGAGGCAATTCCGCCTCAGAAATCACCACAGAAATACTGGCTATATTATCCAAGACCTGGGATCACTGCCCTTTCAACTTTCAGGTCCCCAATCAAGTGATATAGTTTTGAACAGATCTCCTTGGGCAATGCAAAATTTTACTTCAGATTCTCAGACTCTCTTTCCAAGAATTCTCACTTCAATCCCAGAAATTTAAAGTCATCTTCCATTTTCAAGCTTCCCCGGTGTGTCAGTTCTTCATTAATGTAATCCATATATTAGGTGGTTCCTCCTCGCCCTTGAAGTTCCAGAGAACACTGGCTTGTACCCCCTTCTGCAGTCTACAGAAGTCCAAAGCTTTCTCAACATTCCCTCCAAGTTCTCAGGGGGTACGTCCTCAAATTCACTCAACTTCCAGCCTCCTTGTGGGCTACTTCTCTCTGCTCAGCTTCTTCTCCAATTTTCACAGAATTCCCATGTTCACAATTTTAAGTGTTTTATGTGTTCTCAAAAATGTGGGGCAAGTTCAGTCATGGAAGCAACCTCACATTGAACTTGACATATCACCATTCTCAAAGATATCCTTTCAACTACCAACCACACAAAACACCCCATCTAATCATACCATCTCTCTTCATCCTTCCCTCTCCAACCTGTCCCAACACATTGCATTCTTTCTGGCAGCAGAACAATTTAATCATCCTACTTTGTTGCCCTGGTTCTTGTTCTTGAGTCCCATTCTCTACCAATCAGTTTATCAAGACATTTTTCTAAACAAAAGACAGTTCTCTGCTTGAAAAGAATCCTGTGTAAGCAATTAAAGGGTTTTTAATTCATTTTATGAAGAACTCTTTGGGCACTATTGGGTTCAATCACCCAATCCACGATTATCCCTGCAGACCACTCATTCATGGACATGGACACTGTTTTACACTGCGTTCCATACTGGGCTCCCTGGAGACAGACTCTGAAACAGTCTGTAGAAGGTCTGTCAAGGAATGTTCTTGGAGGTACCCCTGTGAGGAAATCATGAAGGCAGGATTGGGCAGAAGCAGTAGGATTGCAATGGGATTGCAACTGACACCATAGCTCTGGACCTGTGCTTCCTGGGAATGATGTGGAAATCTGGGCAGAACAGTTCATGTGCCAAGTGCAGTTACCAGGGAGAGACACAGCTGTGGGCCCACAATGTCTGATATTCTCAGCGACTGGGATTAGATGCATTGGCCCTAAAGAAGGGATCTGAGTAAATTCTACAATACCCACTGAGCTTACCTCTTCACCTCTCAGACGCATCTAGGGATGACTTCATAATTCTGGTTGGCTTGGTTTGCTGGGAAACTTACAAGAGAAGGGTTAGTGAGATAAACTACAGACCCCCCACTGCCACAGCTAAACTGAGGGCATAAATGACCCTCATCACCCCATCTCCACCTCCCATTACATATTCCCCTCAGCGCCTCTGTTGGTCTGTGTGACTTACCTGGTGAGGTGACCCAGACCATCATCCCTAGAGTGTCTGTGCCTAAATCTACTATGTCTTTCTCAGGCTACGGCTACTGCCCTTGTCCATTTACCATTAAAACTGGGTATGGGAATACCAAGAGGCCCTCCATGGATCTTTTGAGCACCAAACATATTCTTCCCTGCCCCACTGAGTAGCAGTAGCCCTAATTACTCCTGAATTTCCTTTTTGGCCTGCTGTTCTCTTGACACATGAGGCTGGGAGTGCCTAAGCAAGCATCATAGCTTAAAGTTCAATGGAATTCTTCCTATGTTCCCTGATGGAAGCAGTCCCTTCTAGACCAGCAGAGCTAATGCTACAGGGATGGGGAACATAAATTCCCCAAGAGGGTCACTTGAAGTGATGGTACATGGGGCCATTTCTACTCCCAACTTTTAGTTCCCAGACCCATGTATTCTGTACCATATAATGGTCATTGATTTAGGGTGTGGATATGGTACCTCATCCTTATGGGGTGTTAACTCTAAACTGAGATCTTGGCTGGTCTTATAAAGACTATTCTACTGCTCTACCAGGCTGGTGGCCCCTAGGTGATGAAAAATATGATAGAACTAGTGGATCCCATGACCATGCACCAACTACTTGGTTTGCTGTTTTCATGCTTGTTTTGCTGTAAAGTGGGACCCTTAGCTTTGATCCCTTGCTGATACCAAACAGTTGATAAGGTCTCAGATCGTGCTGCTGGCTGAGACCCCACATCGGGGAAGAAAAACCCACATAAAGAACATGTATTGATCCTGGTCAAGGTGATAGCTGCCCCTTCTAGTGTGCAAGGGACACATTGCAGTCAAGTCGCCATCAAGTGGCTAGTTTCCTTGGGGATAATGCTCGATCAGGTGCTCAGTGTTGGTCTCTGCTGCTGACGGGCTGGACTTTCAACAGAAGCAACATTCCTACCTTGGAAAACTTACATGACCAGCTACACCTCCCAGATATTTTCCGCTGGGAGGATTTCTCACTGCTCTCTCGTAGTACCACACCTGAGAAAGATACCCGTGCAGCAGCAGACCCTTGGCTTGTGTGGCCATATCAAACTGACACATTTGTGAACCAAGCCCAACTTTCTTTTCTCCTTCATCAGCTGTCATAAGAAATCCCTCATGCAGCTGGTGTGGGAGAGGCACTGGATGACATGGGATCTGGGCCACCCGCTCGAGCAGCTTGCTGGTGCCCTCTGGCCCTACTTGTGCCCTATCCCGATGTACCACTTTCATCTTGTGACGGATTGCCCTGAGCCCACCCAACCTTAGAGTTTGCTAGTCTGAAAGAAAATAGCTTATGATGGATAGTTCTGGTTGTGTGATCATCTGATGTCTCTTGATCAGATGCCCCCTCTCTACCAGGGCTCAGTAAGACGCCAGAAACTGCTTTCTGCACGGTGTATAGATTTCTGCTATAGGCGGCATGGACTTTCTCCAGTAAGTACAATATCCACTACCGTTCTCCTTCACGGCACTTGGAATTTGGGTAGTTCAACAGAGGTTTAATTGTATTTCTCTCTCTGGCCTGGGTTATATTTTAACCCCAGAAGTCAGAAATTATTCTTCCTTTTCTTTCTTTCTTTTTTTTGTCATTGATAGTTGGTCATTGCATATTTTATGTTCAGGTAACTTCATCACTACTATTACACTTCTAAGCTTCTCCCCACTAGTCCAAACAGCCAAATTGCCTTACCCTGTGGTTAGGAATTTTCACCAGAATGTCTTTGCCCCTTGTGTGGACTTCAGGACCATGCTTTAAGTAAGCTCTGTAAATTCCCATGGGAAAAGCCTTCCAGGTACAATGGTATTGAGCATTCCTTAAATACGTGCTGAACTATGTATCTTATATTAATTTTCCTCTGAGCTGGTAAGATTATTGGGTTCTTTATGTACACTCTTTCTGAATGATCAGCTTTGTTCCCATGGTTTCTACCACCAGTATGCCAAATCTTAAATCCATCACCATGACCACCCTAGGGTCTCAAAGTATACTAGTTATAACTCCTTTATTCATGACCAATCTTTTTTAGGAAATCACAAATCTGATAGGCTAGAGTGCTATATAGTTTACTTTTGCACTTCACACTACTAATGAGGCTGGCCATTTGCTTAACATTCTGAAGGTGAAAATGACTTCTTCCTATTTGAACGGTCTCTTCTTGTCATTTGCCCATTGTAGCAGAAGCTGTGACGCACTATCCAGCTCGCTCTTTCAGGACACTGATGCCCTCAGACGCTAAGGGGGCTGATGGCTGGCAGCCGGCTGCTGAGTCCCCTCTGGGAACTGGCTTCAGCTGAGGAGAGCTGCCTGGCCCAAAGTCGCACACCCTTCTCCAGGGCAGCCTGAACCCTGTGGCTGATCAATGTTGTGGGGAGGTGAATGTAAAGGCTTAGTGTCCTCGCCTCAAGGTGGGACGACTCTGAAGGATCATTCTAGCTCCCCATAAGGTCCGCTGAGGCCTTATTGCAACTGCATTGCAACTCACCTCCACCCTCTGACTGCTCCCTCTTTCCCCCACCCCCATGGCAACGGTCCCCACAGCAGTCCATGATAAACCTCCCGCACACAAATCTCTACCTCCGAGTCTGCTACAAGGGAACCCAATGTAGGCACTCATTCTTAAAAGCTGAGAATGTTTGTCTTAATGATTAAAAAAAAAAAAACTTAAAGAAAACAATTAGCCCTAAATGTTATATAGGTCAAATTGTTTCTCAATTCATTATTTTCTTCTGCAGAACAAGGAAAGCTATCTTGATACCTAGGTGAGCTAGAAGAACAAAGAAGATACACCACTCTGAGGTAGGAAGGGATAAAGGGGGTAGAAGCACCCATGTGCGTGTAGGGTGACTTAGTGGGGGACAGGATGAATAACGAGCTTCATGTGTCCATCTGGGTCTAGCTTTCAGCTTTGCTCCTATGAGCTGGGAGATTTATGTAAAAGACTTTAATAAATGTAGTCAATGTTAACTGGATGATTTAAGACTGTTGGACATTGGGTGAGTGGTCTGTGGAGAAGGTAATGATGGGGAACCCCCCCATAAAGCACTTGCAACAAACACTACACAAGATGTGAATGAAAAAGTTGTACTCATACAGCATGTGCTTTCTCTGAGCTTTAGATGGGTCTCGTTTTGGGCAACTCTTATGGAAGGAGTGGTACGAAGGACCCCCCCCTACAATGTGACAGATTTTAGTCTATTGACATGCACCCTAAACCTACCTGCAGCCTCAACTGCCTCTCAGTCCCCAACATACGAGGTCTCAGAGTTCTGCTCCTTAGCCTAAGACCCACATGTATTCCTCTCCCAAACCCAGACTCAACACACACGCACACACACACACACACACACACCTTTCCCTGGCCTTGACAGTGGTGTGCAGGTACCCCACCTGGCCAGCTCTCCCTGATCTTCAGAAATAATTGCTCCTCCCTTATCCTTTATAATGGGACTGTCCTCACCTTCCTTCCCCATCTTGCTCTTCTGAGCTAAGATATGATATGGAAGAGATTGTTGGCCCCAACTGGCGTCACTTGCCAACTCCTGAACTGGGGGTTCCTGTGTCTGATCCCTTCTCTAAGGACAAAATTGGCACTCCAGTGTCTTGGTCCTCAGAAGTAGTAAGGTGGTGAGAGATGGATCCCTACCTTCCTACCTCTAAAGAGAAACTGAGGCCTCAGCTAAAAATGGTTGAGGTCCAAAGATACCAAAATAGGGCCATAGAAGCCTGGGGTTTGGGATAAAGAGGGACCGTGTGCTAACAGGGAATTTGGGAGAGAATTCCCACATTGAGAGAAGTGAGCCGGCGGGAGGGAACATCTGTTTGCCCTCTGAGCCCAAACCCCATAGAAAGTCTAGGCTTGGGAAGTTTGAGAAAACTTACCTCATATAATATTTTCCCAAGACATGTTCAGTGAAAAAGTATTTATCTTTGAGTAGTTTAAAAGCTCAAAACTATCCAGAACACAAGATGTTCTCCCTTAGGATGCCTTCTTCCCACGTAATACCTCATCTGCGTCTGGCCCATCGTACCCTTTGCCCTGTGGCTTCCTCTTCCCTGTAGAATCTTTTTTTTTTTTTTTTTTTTTAAGATTTTTATTTATTTATTTGACAGAGAGAGAGATAGTCAGAGCAGGAACACAAGCAGGGCGGTGGGAGAGGGAGAAGCAGGTTCCCCACTGAGCAGTGAGCCCGATGCGGGGCTCGATCCCAGGACCCCGGGATCATGACCTGAGCCAAAGGCAGATGCTTAACCGACTGAGCCACCCAGGTGCCCCCCCCGTAGAATCTTGATCCATTACTTGTTCCCTCACCATCTTAAATCTTCAACCGGTTCCTTTCCAATGGCTCTCTTCCCTCTGTCCCAAACCCTCCCCAGTAATCATGCTTGAAGGCCAGGGACACCATGTTGCAGAACTCCACGAGGCACCATTGACATCGTGGTCTCTGTGAATGGTGCCTCCTGGAGCTGAGCGAGGCACACGGCAGAAGACATCAACAGTGAGGGGACAGTGAGGGTGGGGAAAGGCGCATCTCCTCTGGTCACTAGGTGGCGCTCACGCAGTTTCCAACTACACAATGTGACGGCGGATCAGAGATTGACGACAGCAATTCGGTGAGTTTATTACCACTTTTTAAGTCAAGTAAACTTCTATTACAAGGACCCTGGGATTATAGACTCAGAGTCTTTTAAAAAGAACTTTGAGTTTGCATATCCTCAGCTTTAAACATCTGCAGTAGAAGCAGTGTAATTCCTACCAACACAGCTCATCAGCTGTTGGGTCGTTTGTTCATGCATTCGTTCAAGAAGCATTTACTGAGCACCTACTCTGTACCAGGCACTGTGCTCCCTAATGAGGCTTCAGGTGAGGATAAAAAAGAAAAAAAGCATGATCTCTGCACTCATGGACCTTGCAGGCACTAATCAAAAAATCATACAAATACCATTAAATTGTAACAGCGGAAAGAAGTGCATGCAGGTGAGAGGTACATGATGCTCCGAGAACATCTAATAGCCCAAGACAGGAAGTTCGAGGGAGGCTTCCTCGAGAATGGATGGCTGAATTAACATCTGAAGGGAGAGTAGGCATTGATGAGAGAAAATGGAAGCTGAATGTCCTAAGCAGAGATAAAAGCCTGTTCAAGGCCCCGTGGGCAGTTTGAGGAGGCAAATGGTGAAGACCAGTGTGGGTGGGCCACTGTGAGCGAAGGAGAGTGTCCAGTGAGGGGGGGCACAGGAGAGGGAGGAGGGCCAGACCCAGTAAGCCTTCCAGGCCATGATATAGATTGGGGTCTTTATTCCAAGGATAATTGGAAATCACTGAAAGGTAATAAGTAGGGAAATGATTTGATCACATCAGTGCTTTACAAAAAGAACCTTGGCTGCAGCGTGACTGGGGTACTGGAGGGAGGGGCCTCAGTGACGTGGGAAATAATTTATGAGATTATTGTAGTAAGTGGGAGAGAGAAGCTGGTGACTTGGACTGAGGTAGGTTTGGAAAGCTCTATTAGGAATTCTTGCCTTTGATGGAAGCAAACCTTAGAGCCAGAGGCCCCAGCTCTTTCTTCTGGGATCACAAGGGAACAAGTCAGCTCCTATCAACATGGCAGTCCTTTAAGTAGATTAAGGAACGCACTGTTCCTTTTCCCTCTACCCCATCTTGCCCTCGTCACTTAGTCCTCCTTTCTTCCTGTTTAAAAAGCATGATTCTTCTGACAGGTCCTCAAATGTCCTGAATAGTCACTCACCATCCTCACTGTTCTTTTTGGAACAGTCTCCATTGGCCAATAAAGACCAAATCCCTCAATGAGCCAAAGCTTCTGGAGATTATCATGAACACAAAAGATGGGACTGACATGGTAAGCCCTGATTACAGTATGGAAACAAACAAGAAAGAGCTAAACCTACAACCTGGCAGCAGCTAGAAAATTATAAATTAATATCTGACTCCTCTGTCGGGCTGACAATAATAGAAATTAATAGTTATTGAGACTATGTTGAACATATTACATGCATTAATTCATTTAGTCCTCGCGACAACCCTTAGGGTAGGTCCTAATATTATTCCCATTTTACCTATGAGAAAAATAAGGTATGAGAGATTAAAATCACATGGTCAGTAAGCATTAGAGCCAGGACTCAGGGACTAGCCTGACTTCAGGGCCTGTGCTCTGAGCCACCACACTAACCTGCCTTCCCGGGCAAGGAAAATTATCTTCAAACTAGGAAGGGAAAAATAAATGTGATTAAAAAAGGAATTAGAACCCGATATGTCTTAGAGACGAAGATAACCAGAGAATTCAGAATTACTTGATTAAATTCTAATCTAAAGCCCAGATGAAAAATATTTTAAGACACTGAAAGAAGGGTCAGATATACACCCAAAATAACAAGTCAGTCATCTTTAAGAAACATTGGAAGATGGCTAGAGATGCTCAAGGAATTAAAAAGACAAATTTCCAGAGCAGAGAAAGGATCACTTTTAGGAAATTGACTTACTTTATATTTCTCTCCATCTTACCTCACTTCCGTATTAGTATCTTTTATCATTGCCCTGGAAGTGCCAAATGGCTTTAGCGGAGGCTTTGAAATTCTAGCTCTTTTAACTAATCACCCACTCATTTCTCACAAATATTTATTGAGTATCTGCTACAAGCCACACAGACTACGTGGTGCTGGAGAGTCGAAACAGACAGGGTTCCCATCCTCGAGGGACTTTCTAGTGAGTAGTATTGTTACCGATTTAATAATCACAAAAATGTACGCCTAATCATAAACTGAGTCATAAATTTAATGTACTGTAACTATTTAAGAAATTGGTCCCAGAGAGGTTTCTAGTTTTTTTGGTGAAAAGCCAGACTGTAAATGGCTCTTCTATTATATTATTTTGATGAAATTTATACAATGGAAAACTGTATTTAAAATCTTTCAATGACTTAAAAGTTCGAGCATAGTCTTACAGTAAGATTATGCCTAAAATTAGAATAAAAATTAAGATTATAAAATTATGTTACATAAATCATTGGATTTATGTAAATTAATGTAAATTAAAAACCTTAATTTAAGAAATGAAATTGAAGCATGTGCTGTATAAGTCCATTTTTTTAAAAACTTATTGAGATACAAGTCGTATACCATAAAATTCATCCTTGTAAATGGTACAATGTAGTGGATTTTAATATATTCACAAGGTTCCACAACCACCACCATTAATTCCAGAGTATTTCATCACCCAAAAAAGAAACACCACGCCCCTCAGTACCCTTCCTATTACTACTTCCCCATAGTCCCTGGCAACCACGAATCTACTTTCTGTCTTTATGGATTTGCCTAATCCAGATATTGCATATAAATGGAATTACAGGAAATGAGACCTTTTGTGTCTGACTTCTTTCACTTAGAATGTTTTCAACGTTCATCCCTGTCGTGGCATGTATGAGCACTTCATTGCTTTTTATGGTGGAATACTATTCTCTTGTATGGATATACCATATTTTATCTGTTTATCTGCTCATCAGCTGATGGACATTTGGGTCGTTTCCATTTTTTTGGCTATTACAAATAATGCTGCTATGAACATTCATGTTCAAGTTTTTGTGTGGACACAGGTTTTCAATCTTCTTGGGTCTATACCTAGGAGTAGAATTGCTGGAAGATATGGTAAGTCTATGTTTAACCTTTTCTTTTTTTTTAAAGATTTTATTTATTTATTTGACAGAGAGAGACACAGCAAGAGAGGGAACACAAGCAGGAGGAGTGGGAGAGGGAGAAGCAGGCTTCCCACCGAGCGGGGAGCCCAATGCGGAGCTCAATCCCAGGACCCTGGGATCATGACCTGAGCAGAAGGCAGATGCTTAACGACTGAGCCACCCAGGCGCCCCTATAGCACAAAAGTTTCTGGCCTGGATGAATTCCAATTGGCCAGTGAGTTTTGAGCAGAAGTAGTGGATGTCACTTCCTGGGCCAACCATTTAATTACCAGTGCAAGAATCTCTAGAACTCTCTTTAAATGGTGACCAGAGTGTTTGAGTTGGTGGTGACCCTGAAGGATTACAGTGAACAGATCCCTCCTGTTAATCCATGATAGAAATGTAGCCTGAGCGAGAAATAAATCTTGGTCATTTTAAACCACTGAGATTTGGGGATTATTTGTTACCACAACATAACCAAGCCTATCATGACTGATGCACATGTCTTTTGTAAATTCATTAGTTGTCGGAATATTATCAAATAAGAATCATCAGACTTTTAAAAATAAGTTTAAGGGGTGCCTGGGTGGCTCAGTTGGTTAAGCGACTGCCTTCGGCTCAGGTCATGATCCTGGAGTCCTGGGATCGAGTCCCACATCGGGCTCCCGGCTCGGCGGGGAGCCTGCTTCTCCCTCTGACCCTATCCCCTCTCATGCTGTTTCTCTCTCTCTCTCTCTCTCTCAAATAAATACATAAATAAAATCTTTAAAAAAATAAAAATAAGTTTAAGTTACATGAATTTAAAATCCTAGTTTTATGAACTATTGAGCACTTTATATTTCTTCCCATATTCAGTCAAGAATTTCATATAGGCATTTCATGATATGGGAAAATGCCCTTGATGTTTGAACTGAGAATAAAAGCTTTTAAATTTAAAGACAAAGTGCTAGAATATTGACAGTGGTCATGTCTCTCTGTTGGATTGGATTTTTATTTTTTCTTCAGAGCTCGCCTGTATTTTAAACATTTACTTTTATAATTTTATACTCACAAAATAATATTCACTTATTTAAAACATGTTTCTACATTAGAAATGGCATTTGTATGTTTATTATTGGAAGAAAATCTGGCATGAACGATGTCAACCACTCCGTATACTTTTATCTCGCCATCTAACATTTATAGAAAATCATGACATGAATGTTTACCCCATAATCAACAGAATATATCTTCTACCACGTTTAAGTGATCAGCCAAAGGACACAATTTTACATGCACAAGGTATCAGTGCAATGGACCACACTAATTTCATATTCTTCATTGAATTTCTGGATTCAAGAGTTAGGTAATAAAATCACAAACATTGTTTATGTCCAATGAGCCACAAACTACCTTTATTCTACAAGAGCCCAGATACTTTAAGATACAATATGGCTTTTATCTCCAGATGGTGGATGGATATATGCATTACCTCTCCTTCCTCGCAAAATATTACTGAATGCAGAGGGAATATAAATACACGTAAATAAGAATAACTCCATCGAGTCAAAGGCAAACAGGATAGGTGCCATCAGTGAACCAGAATGATCAAGGAACATCTGGAAAATGCTGAGGAGATAGAATCAGATTGGAGGCAAAATCCACGGAACAGAGAAGTCCCCAAATGCAAGCCAGTCGAAAGAAGAGAGAGAGAGCGAGAGAACACTGTTCTCCCTCATGAAAGGGAAGTCATGTGGAATAAACTCTCACTTCAGTATATGACGACACAACCTAAATATTCAAAACATTAACTTGATTTCTGGAAGGGGAAGCAGATGCACATTATTTTCTCCTTGGCCCTTCTGTGATTCTGCAGGTTTCACAATATCTACATGTGGGAAATGCCCTGGACTGTTTCATTTCTTCCTCTGGACGAGCTTCAGCCTTTCCCATAGGGTTTGTGTCTCCCTGAAATCAGAGAGTGATTATGTGCCTAGCTCGACTCGGCGAATCACAGAGGTGTTTCCGGGCGTGAACATGTCTCTCCACGATCTACTTTTCCTGTTTCATGAAGCAAAATCTGACTGATAAAAATGATAGTGCAAGCAAGCAAATACTGAGTCAGGGTGACTCATATACACATATATTTCAGGTTTAAAATAGTAGGAATGCTGCCCTTTTTTCCTTGCTTTCTATCCTCCCTAAATTACACAGCACGGTTGTTGAGACAGGCTTAAGTACTTAGGAACAGAAATTTTTTATTCTCATTTTTAAATTTTTTTTTAACATTGTGAGGATTTGCACTTTGAGGTACCTGATCATGTGTTGGGTGAGGATTGTAGCTCAGAGCCCCACTCCCTAAATTAGGGAACTTGGAGTGTCCATCAGCACCTGAAAAGGGGGATCTTTCACCCTAGTGAATCCCTGTGGTGAGGAGCCTGAAGGGAGGGAATGGTGGAGTAAACTTTTGGCTGAGACAGTGAGAAGCACAAATGTGTATCTGTTGAGAGCTGTTATATCCCGACCAAGAAAAACCAAGAAGAGCTGTTCAGCTGAGATTCATGTGATCCCAAAGACTCCTTCGCCAGAAAGGTTTCCTGGTGTATTATTATATGAGGAGCTGCCCGAAGGTAACGAGACAGGAAATACAGAAATATGGTCTATAGCTCCTCGCTGTACCTCCAGCCCCATGGCGAAGCTTTCAATAAATCAGGGCTTGGAGAAATAGCAGGGTTCTGAGCTGACCTTTGTAGATTTTATTTAGCGGTGACAATTGGTCCAAAGGGTAGTGCTGATGAAGCTAAGAGTGTCATCCCAAAGGATATTGAACTTGACCCCAGGGTCACATGCTACTCTGCTGTAAATACATGCAAAGGGGCCAGGGGGTTGAGTTTCGTGTGCGCACCATGGCTGCTGGATGGGAGGGCGAGTAGTGCAATGGGAGGTCTGAGTCACGGAACTTAAAGACCAGTCTTTACTAACCGAGCACTTTGGGCCTCAGCTTCTTCAGGAGGCTGGTCGAAAATAATAACTAACATTTAACTTTCTTCTCTCTAAAAATCTGAACCCATGAGCTCCCTAGATAACAAGGGTTAACGTAGTATGATATTTATTCACTTATTTAACAAACACTGATTACATGCTTCCAGGTGCCAGACAATGTGTTGGGCTCTGGGGCTTTGGTGGCAACAAGACTATGGTCCCAGCCCTCACTGATTTTACAGCCCAATGGCACCAAATACATGAATCAAATTTAGCACCAAAACAACTGCAAAAATCAGAACTGTGACAAGAAGAGGAGTTATATGGTGTTAAGAGACCCAATAATGGGGGAGGAGTGGAATGACCTAGCTAGAAAAGTCAGGGAATGCTTTCCTGAGGAAGTGGGACTTGAGCTGAGACCCAAAGGATGAGTAGATGGTAGCTAGGCAAAACCAGGACATTAGCAGGTTCTAGATAGAAAAAACAGCATGGGCAAAGGCCTGTGGTAGGAGGAGCAAAGAACATTTGAGGACTAGAAAGCCAATATGGCTGGAGTTGAAGGGAGAATAAGAAGCAATAAGAAGGGAGCATGGTACAGGATGAAAGCGGCAAAGTAGGTAATGACCACACTATGCAAGCCTGGCAGACCACAGTGAGGGGATTTGGCTTTAGAAGAGGTTGTGTCTTTTGTAGACAGCAATCTGGTTTCAGTACTGGAGAGGAATGAAAATGGATACAGATAAACCAATTAGTAGTTTAGTGTGGGGGTCAAGCAGGAGATGATACTTCGAAGTGGGGTACTGCTCTGAAAATGAAAAGAAGTGGATGGATTCCAAAGACATTTAAGAGATGACATCAACATGCTTTGGTAAGGGATTGCATGAAGAAGGTTAGAGAGAGAAAGACATCAAGGATACCTTTCGTGTTACAGCTTAGACATCTGGATGGATGGTGGTGCTTTCACACTGACAGGGAGCCCTGGAAGGGGGGGAGGAGGAGACTATGAGTTTGGTCTTATGTTGAAAAGATATGCAGTAGGTAGTTGGTGTGTCTGGATTGGAGACAACTTAATAAGTCATCTACATATAAATGGTAGTTCAAGTCCCATGTGTGGACAAGATTGTTTAGAGGAGAGACTGAGAGGAAAGCCCATGACAGAGGCCTGAGGAATTCCAATTTTAAAGACTGGTTAGAGTCTGAGGAGTCTCCAAAGGTGAAAGAGAAGAGTGGTCAGAGAGGACAGAGATATGCAAAGGGGCCATGATGTTACCTAAACAAGAGAATAAACTCAGAGGTTTAGGGAAGAGGTCAGAATGCTCTATGGCTGCTCAGAGTCAAGTAGGATGGCGTGGGATGACTGATGACCTCTGAAAATCCATTTCCTGACATGACAGAGCTGGAAATAGAACAGAAATGGTAGAAGGGCTTGAAAGTCTGAAGAGAACAGCGAAGGTCTGAACTGGTAATTTTGGAGAATGAAAGGCTGAGGGTTGCTGGAGAGACAACGCAGGACCGCCGGCTGGTTCTGAGGGCTCATTTGAGATTGGAGTCAGTAAATGTCTCATTAAAACCTGCCCTATGGTGACACTTCCCCCAACAGTCCCTGTTACTTGTGCGCCAGCAGGGAACTGGGTTCGTCCAGGGTTGATGTGCATCGAAAAGACAGAAGCACCAGAGAGTCTGGTCTATTATGAAGGGTGTTGTTGAAATAATGTCCCAGGAAATCAAAGTTAAGGAGTAGAGGAAGAGAAGAGAAGGAAAAGGCTATGGTTTGGAAAATCGTACATTAGTAGAGAGGTACATGGGTCCTGACTGGATCAAAGAATCACGAAAGTGGAAGTAGTTGAACCAGCAACACTGAAGAAGAGGAGCATGTGGTCAGAGTGGGACGTCTGGGCGGATGACGTTGGAGGTGGTACAGCTACAGCTGATGAGCAGACCCGGGATCCAGGGGAGCTGGTGGCTGAAGAAGGTGCAAGGTCACTAGAGATGAGAGGCTGTGGGTTTGACTCCATTGAATCTCTTCCTTTTGGACTTGATTGAAAACCTAAATCAAACCGGCAATTAAAAAGGCAAAAAGCTGAGGGGTAGTTTAGCCCCAGGCATTACACATGTGATGTCCTCAGGATCTGACCCCTCTTTCAGCCCTGCTCTCCTCTGCTGGGGTTCCCATCTCAGGCGAGCTCTTCTCTCGTGGTTGTAAAACTGCTGCCAGCACCAGGCTTTCATTCTCACCCGTCTGACACCAGCAGACGAGAATAATCAGCTCTTCCCTAACTATTTAAGCCAAAGTCCTGGGCCTCGTTCTTCTTGGTCTCCACTTGGGTCACATTTCCATCTCTAAGCCAATCACTGTGAGCCCAAGGCACTTGCTGTGACTGGCCAGAGCTGAGTCTCAGATCCCCATGGAGCGGCTCAATGGGGTGTTGTTACTAGAAGAAGAGTTAATGTATCCTGACCAGCAAAACCAGCAGACGTCTTTTTTCTTCTACGGTGTTGAGCAGGTTGTTTGAGATGCCGTTCAGGTTGGTAGCAGAGCTTGGGGTGGAGAGGAATCCAGCGTCTGTGATGAAAGGGGAGGCATGGCCAGGCATAAGTGACCTCACGTGTGACACAGAACTTGGAGTGTTAGTACAAGTGCCTTTTGATAACTCTGCAGGCTGAAACATCCTTGAGGGCAAAAAGGATTTTGCAAACCTGGCACCTACTAGTGGGCTTGATACTCAAAGAATGCTTGTAAATAAATAGATGGATGGTTGCATGGGTGGATGCATGGGTGCATAGATAACGAATGAACAAATGAAGCACTGAGTTTGAAAATGTCTTCAACAGGAAGAGGCTCACAGTATTTGATGAAAAGTGTTCAACAAAGAAGCCCATTTTTTAATTAATTAATTTATTTTAAAGATTTTATTTATTTATTTGACAGAGAGAGACACAGCAAGAGAGGGAACACAGCAGGGGGAGTGGGAGAGGGAGAAGTAGACTCCCCACTGAGCAGGGAGCCCGATGCGGGGCTCGATCCCAGGACCCCGGGATCATGACCTGAACTGAAGGCAGACGCTTAACCGACTGAGCCACCCAGGAGCCCCAAGAAGCCCATTTTTAAAATGTCTCTCTTCTATTCAATTGCATCAGAAATGGAGCACCGTGAACATAACAGAGACCCCAAAGTCACACAGCCCCAGGTGTGAATTCTGGCTCTGCGCGAGCTTGCACAAATGATTAGCTACCCTCAGTCTCCATTTCCTCGTCTATAAAATTGGGCAGCATGACAGTGCCACCTCCAGGGTGGGGGGGCCGGAAGGCCAGTGAGACAATCTCCCAAGAGGTGGCACTCATTATGTGGATACATTTATTGTAGACGGGGCCCAGCTCTCAGCCTGACGGTATAAAAACCTCCGTTTCACCAGCACATGGAGAAGCAGCCATTTCCAGACAGAGGCCCGCGTGAACCAACTTAGAAAGGCAGATAGATAAACCAGAATGCCAACTTATTAATTTACCATAAGAAATTATTTGGAGTAGGGGCGCCTGGGTAGCTTAGTTGGTTGAATGTCTGATTTCAGCTCAGGTCATGATCCCAGGGTCTTGGATCCAGCCCCATGTTGGGCTCCCTGCTCAGTGGGGAGTCTGCTTGTCTCTCTGCTCCTCCCTTGCTTGTGCTCTCTCTCTGTCTCTCAAATAAATAAATAAAATCTTTTAAAAAAGTATTTGGAGTAACCATTCAAATAACTAGCACATTTCTCCCTGTGTGCAGCTATATTTGGGAAGTAAAATTGTAACTAGAGGATTACTTGAGGTCATGCAAGAGGACTGGGGCTTCCTCTTGCGGGTAGCGATGGACTGGCTGCTGGGAAACCCTTCAAAGACAGGGGCTGGATGGCCACTGACAAGGCTTATCTCTGCCTCCTGGGATGAGTCCGTACATCTTCACTTTGTTCCACTGCACACTGATGTCTCTGAGGGCATCCTACTTCCCTCATTTGCAATGTCTTGGGGAAAGACTGAACTCGGCCCCTGAAATATTAACAACAAAGAGAATAACCCCTCCCTCATCAGCGCAGCCTGCTGGGCAGCTGCGAGGGTCTCTCTGGCCCTCAAGATCTGGGTCAACAGCTTAACTCCCCCGAGTCCATAGGCTGTGAAAGTCCTAAGCCAGTCCCAGATTCCAGCAAATCCCCGGGAGTTTGTGTCCTTGTGGTATCCACCTCCTCCTATTTACTCACGACTACTGCTCAGCATTGTGTCAACACAGACGGGAACCACAGCTTCTTCACCGATTTCCCTGGAAAAATTGCACTCACACAAAACATTCTTTCCCTCCCCTCCCCCACACCCCTTCTCTCCCGCCCCACCTCCAGAGCATCAGACAAGTTCCTCTCCTTGACTCACCCCCGGAGCTTCCACTCCCTCTCTGGAGCCTCCTCTGCAGCTGAAGCCCAGGCCTAGGGATTTCACCTTCTAACTGATCCCGGGTATTTTCCCAACAAACACGGTTCCTTTCTAAGATGAATTTTTGAGCCCTCCATTAAGAAAATAAAAATATTTCCTACTTGATTGTAAAGTGCCTGGGATATACATTTGGTAAATAAACTTCCATCCGTTCCTTTGTTGCTCTCCATTTGTGTAATACACTGTTGATCAACAATAATTTCATCATGACTAAGGTGTTTCTGCTCCTCTCCACATTCCTGTGCTGGTTGAGAGGGTACCCTCAAGTAAGAGTCCCTGTCGAGTGTATTTTTCCCATAGCTATAGACTTGCAAAGACTAGTACCTAATACTGGCTCCCCAACTTACTAGCTGCGTGGTCTTGTGCAAATTACTTAACCTCTCTGGCCCCAGTTTCTCCAACCATAAAATGGGGTGATAGACCAGCTGATGGACTTCTTGGGAGAACTGCATTCATTCATTCCTGCAAAGTGCTAAGTATACAGTAAGGGCTCAGTAAATGTTAGCTGCTCCATTTTTTTTTTTTTTAAGTCTTTTTCTCCTCAAATAGTGTGACTTTATCAATCTAAAAGATGAGCGAGTTTAGGGGCGCCTGGGTGGCTCAGTCGTTAAGCATCTGCCTTCGGATCAGGTCATGATCCCAGGGATCGAGCCCCACATCAAGCCCCACATCGGGCTCCCTGCTCAGCAGGAAGTCCGCTTCTTCCTCTCCCACTCCCCCTGCTTGTGTTCCCTCTCTCGCTGTGTCTCACTCTGTCAAATAAATGAATAAAATCTTTAAAAAATAAATAAATAAAAGATGAGCGAGTTTAACTTTTGCACTTGAATAGAGCCAACCTTGAGCTAGAGACAAAGGTGGCAGGGTAAGTGTTCAACTTGGCTCAAGGGCCATACCCTGCCAGTAGCCTAGGCCACAGAGGATGGCCAGGCACTAACTGAGCTGGAGCCTGCAGTCGGAGATGGAGGGGGTCTCGGGAACAGGATGAAAATATAATCCAAAGCAGAGTAGCCTAAACCGGGAGAGATACTGACTGCCCTGGGTCTAGTTCATTTCTGGGCCAGAGGAGTCAGGTCCAAGGCTGGAGGGTCCCAGGGCTGGCTGGCTAGCATCATGATGACCCAGCTCCCACTAGATCTGTCCTAGATCTGGTGGAAATCTCTCAGAGGCCCCTCAAATTTCCCTACTTTCACAAGAGGACAGGAAGCACTGAGACAACAGGGAGGATCAAGTCTACCCTCTAGTGCCTACAACCCCAAGAATAGACAGACCCCTTAATTAAGTGGCCAGAATGGTCCATACAGTTTAGGCTGTCGTTCTCATGGCCACATCTGACTGCTGAATACCATCTTCTCCCCAAAACCTCCCCAGCCCCAGGAGCCTCTGCACCTCACAGGAACAGACTGGTTGAACTGCTTTGTTCCAGCCTCTGAAAAAAACAGGGTTAAGAATGGAGTGGGAGAGCTGGGCATGGGCTGAGTGAAACCAATCCCTCCCAAGGTGGGCCAAGGTGAGGGGGAGGAAGAAGGAAGTGGGGAAGCTTTGAGGGGGCGACCAGGCCAGTTCCACAGGGCATATCTTCAAGGGAGAGACGAGGTAGGGCTGTCTCTTTGCAGAAGGCAGAGTTGTCTGGCTTGGACACAGGGGGCTGAGCAGTGCCAGGGAGGGAAAGAGATAGCTCACCTAAAGGGCACATACCTACACAAAGTCATTTAGAGTCGAGTCCCTCCTCCCATGAATACATTATCCATTTGGCTTTATAAATGTTCCCTGCACAGTTGAGCCTCCCTTTTGTGGCTTTGGAGTCCTGCTCATCCATGCTGCCAGGGCTCTGTTGGGGTTGAACTGATGAGGAGAGGGCTTATGTGTTTTGACTCTCTATCCCTGGGGGTGACCTTTCTTCTTGGTGCATTACCGTCCCTGCGCCACCCATCAGCCTGGTCCTCTTTGCAGAAGTGTGTACTTCAAGGAGGAAGCAAGGCAGCCAGAGTAGTGGAGGGCTCAGGCCAATCCAGGACAGCGAGCCCACGGAGACGGAAGAACAATTGCAAAGAAACAGAAAGGGCCCTGCTGACTTTACTCAGAAGCAGATGACCTGGTGACTCTCTTCTTTCTGGTGGGATCTACCCCCTGCCAGCGAGTTTTATCATCTGGAGGGACACCTAGGGCTGCAGGACCTCCCTGTCTCTCCCTTGGCCCTGGGGTTTGAGGCTGGACCCTGCAGGCTGGGGCCCACCCTGGGGCTCATACTCATACTAGCTCCAGGTCCACCAGAGTAGGTGCTCAAAGCAGGACTCTTCTCCCAGAGGCCTTTGGCTTGGTGAAAGGGCTGAGCCTAGCTCCTCCCGAGGTTTTGTTTGGACTTTTTGTTTGTTAATTGTGGTAAGGACACTTAACATGAGAGTTTTAACAAATTTTTAAGTATACAACATATTATTATTGTACAATGTTGTACAGAGCACCCCTGGAGCTTGTTTGTTTGCTTACCTGAAACTTCATGCCATTGATTAGTGATTCCTCAGCCTCTGGCAACCACCATGCCACTCTTTGATTCTTGAACTTGACTATTTTAGATACCTCATATAAGTGAAATCATAAAGTATTTGTCTTTCTATGACTTGTTTACTTCCCTTAGCATAATGTCCTCAAGGTTCATCCACGTTGTTCCCAGTTTCAGGATTTCCTTCTTTTTAAAGGCTGGATAGTATTCAATTGTATGTATATATGTCACATTTTGTTTATCCATTCACCTATTGATGGGCATTTAGGTTATTTCCACATCTTGACTATTGTGACTATTGTGAATAATACTGCAATGAACAAAGGAGTACTGACATCTCTTCAAGATCCTGAAAACAAACAAGTGGGACTACATCAAACTAAAAAGCTTGTACATGGGAAGGGAAACAATGGAGTGAAAAAGCAACCTACAAAATGGGAGAAAATATTGCATACCTTACATCTGGTAAGGGGTTAATCTCCAAAATAAATAAGGAACCCCTACAATTGTAAGAACAAAAACACAAACTAGTAGCCCGACTAAAAAATGGGCTAAGGACTTGAAGAGACATTTCTCCAGAGAAGACATACAAATGGCCAACAAGCATGAAAAGATGCTCAACATCACTCATCATCAGAGAAATGCAAATCAAAACCACAAGGAGGGGCGCCTGGGTGGCTCAGTCAGTTAAGCGTCTGCCTTCGGCTCAGGTCATGATCCCAGGGTCCTGGGATCAAGCCCGGCATCGGGCTCCCTGCTCAGCAGGAAGCCTGCTTCTCCCTCTCCTACTCCCCCTGCTTGTGTTCCCTCTCTCTCTGTCTCTCTCTGTCAAATAAATAAATAAAATCTTAAAAAAAAAAAAAAACCACAAGGAGATAATCACTCACACCTGTCAGGATGGCTATCCTATTATTAAAAAAGAAAGAAAAAGATATCAAGAAAACAAGTATTGATGGGGGTGTGAGAAATTGGAACCCTTGTGCCCTGTTGGTGGGAATGCAAAATGGTGTGGCTTCTATGGAAAACAGTACGGACGTTCCTCAAAAAATTAAAACTAGAACTACCCCACTATCCAGGGACCCCCCGCCCCCCCTTCCACTGCTGGGTATTCATCCAAAAGAACTGAAAGCAACATCTCAAAGAGATATTAGCACTTCTCTCAAAGTCTTTGCTACTCAGCTCCCTACAGCAGCGAATGAGTCCCTATTGCTTTTAAACCCAACAAAAAAACCCCACACCCCGGCCCCGCTCCCAGGACGAATCCTAGGTTCTGTACCCCCGACCCCACCCCACCGCCCCTCGCCCAGACCTGCCCGCCACGGATAATAGAATTTCGCTCCCTGCCGTGGGGTCTCGGCCCAGGCCAGAACACGCCCGGGGAAGGCGCCCCGCGGCCCGCGGGAGGTCGGGGCATGCCTGGCTGTGGGGCCATCGGGCCGTCGTCAGGCGGCCGCGCTAGCCGGAGCAGCGTGACGCGGCGACCGGAGGGTGGCGACGCGGGGGGCCGAAACGGGCGGTGAGCTCCCGGGCGCCCGGCTTCCTGGGCGGCCGCCAGCCCTGCTCGGCGGGCGGGGGCGGGGGCGGGCGCGGCCTTTTAAGGCCGGGAGGAGTGGCCGGGCCCGGGGGTGTCAGCCGCGCAGGGCTGGCCGCTGTCACACGCGCCCCGCGCCCCTGCTCGGTCCCGTCCCGCGCGCACCCGGGCGCACGGCGCACACTCGCGCTCTGAGACCGAATCCGGCCCCTCTCCGAAACTCCTCATGGGCCCCGAGGCCGCCTGCCCGGGGAGGGGCCTCCTGTCTCGCCTCCGGGTGAGGACCTGGATCGAGCCCGTGGTGGCCTCCACGCAGGTGGCCGCCTCCCTCTACGAGACGGGGCTGCTCCTCGTGGTGAAGGCGTCCTTCGGAGCCGGGGCCTCCTCCAACCACAGCGCCAGCCCGTCGCCCCGGGGCGCCCTGGAGGACCAGCAGCAGAGGGCCATCTCCAATTTCTACATCGTCTACAACCTCGTGGTGGGCCTGACGCCCCTGCTGTCCGCCTACGGCCTGGGCTGGCTCAGCGACCGCTACCACCGCAAGATCGCCATCTGCGTGTCCCTGCTGGGCTTCCTGCTCTCCCGCCTCGGGCTGCTCCTCAAGGTGCTGCTGGACTGGCCCGTGGAGGTGCTGTACGGCGCGGCGGCGCTGAACGGGCTGTGCGGCGGCTTCTCGGCCTTCTGGTCGGGCGTCATGGCCCTGGGCTCCCTGGGCTCCTCCGAGGGCCGCCGCTCCCTGCGCCTCATCCTCCTCGACCTGATCCTGGGCCTGGCGGGATTCTGCGGGAGCATGGCCTCCGGGCATCTCTTCAAGCAGATGACGGGGCACTCCGGGCAGGGCCTGGTGCTGACGGCCTGCAGCGTGAGCTGTGCCACTTTCGCCCTTTTCTACAGCCTCTTGGTCCTGAAGGTCCCTGAGTCGATGGCAGGTCCCAGCAAGGCGCTCCCCGCTGTGAATACAGTGTCGGGCACGGTTGGCACCTATCGTGCCCTGGATCCTGATCAGTTAGACAAGCAGAGTGTGGTGGGGCACCCTCCCTCTCCTGGGAAAGCACAGCCCCCAAGGACTATCATTGCCCTGCTCTTTCTGGGTGCCATCATGTATGACCTGGCCGTGGTGGGCACAGTGGATGTGATGCCCCTTTTCCTGCTAAGGGAGCCTCTCAGTTGGAACCAGGTGCAGGTGGGCTATGGTATGGCTGCGGGGTACACCATCTTCATCACCAGCTTCCTGGGCGTCCTGGTCTTCTCCCGCTGCTTGCAGGACACCACCATGATCATGATCGGTATGGTCTCTTTTGGGTCAGGAGCCCTCCTCTTGGCGTTTGTGAAAGAGACATACATGTTCTACATTGGTGAGTCTGGCGTTCCCGGGGAGGCAGGACAAGGACACTGCGGACCCCTAGAGTCATGGGGCTGACATGGTATGGCTTAGGTGTGGTGTGGCATGGTGTGGTCTAGGTGTCCCAGCTCAGCACCAGGGACTGGACCTACTGCCTAGGAAGGGAGACAGGATGATGTGCCGTTGAGTTAATCTAGTTGCACTGTACTGTGTTATCTGTGTTGCCCACTGACACGTTATCAGAGTGGTGCCCGTGGCTCTAGGAGGTCAGGGGAGGGTTGGTCAGTGGTGCCTGCAGTCAGTAGGGAAGGTTTCGGATTGGCCTTAGGAGAAGGGGTTGGATTTCTTCTCTCCAATTTTAAAGGGATAAAACATTAACGTAATCAGGCTGGAAAGGTCCCTTCATTAAAATCATTTCAGGCGAAGCATGGGCTGTTCAAAAATGCATGAAAACTCTCCATAAATGCCTTCCACAACCAATGTAATAAATTCTCTCAAGGAAGTAGAATGAAGTTTCCATCTGACGACCACAGGCAGAGAGCTCTAATAGAACTTTCTACAATGATAGACATGTTCTAAATCTGTGCCACCCAATATAGTAGCCACTAGCCACGTGTGGCTATTGAGCACTTGAAATGTGGCTAGCACAACAAAGAACAGAATTTTAAATCTGATTTTATTTTAATTCATTTATATAGTCACATGTGGCTAGTGGCTAATGTATTAGAAAAAACAACTCTAGACAGTTACCACAGGCTGTCCCTTGGCTGAGGTCACGCATCTCGGGAGACACCTAAACAAATGGCAACTTAGGTCTGGCCACCTGCCCGTTAGATGGGCCACGTGCAAAGGCCAGAGTGCCCCTCTCCCCTTCCCGCCACCTCGACCTCTCCTCTCCTCTCTCCACACACACACACTTAAGCACACACCGCATTGGGATTATGAGTAAGGCTTGAGGGAAGGAAGGGCGTGTGGCAGCTGTGTAACGTGGCACACATTCCTGGATGCAGTTTGCCAAAGCTCCTGCAACCGTCTCCCAGAGTGGGTCATGAATGGTGACAGAGGACACCTCTGTCCCAGCGACAAGGCGAGGAGTCTCGAGTCACTCCATCATCAGGTCTACTTCCCTAGATGCCACTTCACTCTGCCAATGCAGACACCCTTCCCTATCCATCACCATGTCAGCTGTGCCCCACCACCTCACAGGTGGGTCTGTGGCATCTCTGGCACCGTCAGAGCTCAGGGACTCAGCCTGCCCCAGGGTGGGGGGTGCTAGTCCTCCAGCAGAGAAACCACTACTTCCAGGGCAAGCCCATGGGGGCTGCAGGGAGAGGGAGGGTCCCGGTGAGGCTTTTGCTTTTTTCTGATTTACTCCTTGGCCAAGGCTGGGCACAATGAGGAGTGTTCTTGTGTGATTTCCTTCCAGCCCGAGCCGTCATGCTGTTCGCTCTCATCCCCATCACAACCATCCGATCAGCAATGTCCAAACTCATAAAGGGCTCTTCTTATGGTAAGTAAAAGAAGTCTCTCTGAAGTTCTCTGCCTGGCCCGTTTCAGAGCTGCTTGGCTTGAGGCACAGGGTTCAGACTTGCAGAAGTCCCCCGAGAGTTCCAGAAGCTGCCTTGAATACACTAGGAACACTCTGGGGTCCATCTAGGGCAGAGCGGGTGAAAACAGGAGGGTGGGAAAGACTCAGAAAGTCAGTCACTGAAAAGCCACAGTCAGAGGAGGATGCTACTATCCACGGGCCGCAGAAAGATCAGCTGGATAGAGGCAGGAGTCCCAGTGGAGTGAGCCGAGATGGAGAGGGAGTTCTGGGAAGGATGCAGAGCCTCCTGAGAGCTCCCTGGCAACTCAGCTAGCCAGTAACATGGAAGGGACAGCAGCACATCTTCTTGGTAACCCCTGTCCCTTCCACAGGAAAGGTGTTCGTCATCCTGCAGCTGTCCCTGGCTCTGACCGGGGTGGTGACCTCCACGGTGTACAACAAGATCTATCAGCTCACCATGGAAAAGTTCATCGGCACCTGTTTTGCTCTCTCCTCCTTTCTCTCCTTCCTGGCCATCATCCCAATTGGGTAAGACAGGAGCGGTGTCTGTGGTTTGGGCTAGGGCCCTGGGGCATATATCAGGGCCTGCTGGACCATCTCCAGCCTATTATCATAAAGAATTATATTTGTAGCATTTAGGCATTAGGGTTCTGAGTCAGCTCTCCCACAAAGAAAAAGTCCTCCTGTTCCCCACAAGCTAATAATATGGCAATATGGGAAACCCCCAAAGTCCTAAATAAGAACACAGGGCCACACACAGCTGGCATACTTCCTGGCAGTTAGGTAATATGGTTTTTTTTATAAGAGCCTCATACACTTCCTTGTAATCAGAGGCTGGGATTAGAAATCCTCTTGAACCACTTCCACCCCTTTTGTTTAGGTCCTTTTAGATGAGAACCATCCTGCCTCACTTCTGAGTATTCTTGCCAGGCCCTCCAAGGGCTTTGGCACCTGGCGGCCTCTGTGCTCTGAGCCCCCTCCCCGCCGCCGCAATCTCACATGCCACTGGACTGTGTGAGCTCCCTGGAGGATTTAGGAAATTCCTTTGACCTCTCTGGGGGAGTTGTCTCATTTGTCAAATAAGAGCATTCAAGTCAGAGAAGTAACAGACAGGAAGACCGCTGGAGAAGCCAAAGAGAGGAACTCCACTCCCAGGGTAAGAGCACCAGCCTAGGACATCACCAAAATGGACCCAAATGGTCTTTGATCAGCCCTCTCCAGTGCAAGTCACCAGTGCAAGCCACACTGCAAGCCATATACGTGATTTTAGGTTTTCTAGTAACATTTGAAAATGATACAAGTAACAGGTGAAATTAATTTTAGTAACACATTTGATTTGACCCAATATATCCAAAATATCACTCTAACATGTAATCAATTTACAAAAGTATCAATGAGCTTTGGGTTTTTTTAAGTCTTTGAAATCTGGTATGTATTTTATGCTGACGGCACATCTCAGTTTGGACTCAATTTGCACATGTTTCAAGTGCTCAGGGGCCAGTGCAACTAGTGGCTACTACATTAGCACAGCCTTGGATGGTTTGGGCCCATTTACCCCTTCTCATTTAGTGAGGTCCTGTCATGCTTGTATCAATCCCACCAGAGGAGAAGGGAATACAGTAAATATATCCACACTAAGGGGCAAGGGATTTGATAAAGATTTGCATTTCAGGGGACCTGCCTGGTAGCACAGAGAGCTCTATATATCAGTAATGGTGGTATTACAGACAGCCCAGTAGAAACCAGTTGAAGGCAGGTTGGAAGAAGCGGGAAGTGGGTGGCAGTAAGGCCCTTGCTAGAATTCTCATATCATGTCATAATGTAGCTCCCTGCCTACACAAAAGGTTGAGCCTCTTGAGCCATCAATCATGAAGGCTCTTTGCTCTATTTCATGGTTGAGAAAAGAAAGATGGGAAGATCAGAAAAGGAAGGAAGGAGGGAAGGAAGGAACGAACGAACGAAGGAACGAAGGGAGGGAGGGAAGAAGGAAGGTCAACAGCTGAGAATTTGTGCAAGCAACAGCATGATCAAGAGCACCCTCTTGGCCCTGTTCTCAATTTTTCAAGGTGTGGGACTGAGCCAGACCTGTCCTCAGACTGCCCAGCCCTTAGGCCTTTTCCTGAGCCCTATTTTTATGTGAGTCTTTGCTGAATGGGTTGGGCTCAGCTAGACCTAGCATGCAATGCAAATTTCCCAGCTGTTTGCCCAAGTAATGGATCAGTAGCTGTGCCACTTGGAAGTTATCCAGCCCTATTTGACTGGGAGATGGGTGAAATAGTCTCATTAACCTAAACAAACAAACAAAGGAAAACAAAACAAAAGAAAGAAAGCCTGACTAGTTAATGTGTGGCATAGCTAGACAGATAAATGGGCAAATGAAAGCCATGAGAAAATACAGTAATTGGTTCCTTTCTACAGTTTCGTTGCTGGGCCTTTGTTAAGAGACTTTAGTCGCACATGAAGGATGTGGGCCACTCTCAACCCCTCACCCCAGTGCACTATGTAACATGCACTTGGATTTGGTCATACTTTCTGTGAAGGGTGTCTTCCTTAGGCCCTGCAGGGTCTTCGCAATCTTCTATCACAGATGCAGGGACAGAATCTTGAATCCATCAGGTAAATACTTGAGTGCGTATGTGAATGAGGCACTGAAGTAGTTGATCATTATTTCTCTCTCTTGTAGTCATTTAGCAGTAAAGAGACACGCGGGCATATAAAGCCTCGTTTGCTGCATGCTAGAATCACCTAAAAAGGTTTAAAAATCACTGATCTCTGGATCCCACCCCCAGAGATTCTGACTTAGTCAATCTGGAGTGCAGCCTGGGCACAGGACTTTTTAAAAGCTCTCCAGGTGATTTGAATATACAACGAAGATTGAGAACTCTGGTATAAAGGGGGTGTTTCCATTACCTTTCCCTTCCATGGAGTCACTAAATGAACAAGATCCTGAAAAATTCTTACAGCAAGACGAGGCCAAGGCTGTACCATCAATCAAGCGAGAGCACCAGGGAAAACCAATAGAACTTTCTAACTACAGAGAGAAAAGCTACATTCCAACAACATAAAAGCCCAGAAAGGCACGTCAGAGCAGGGGAACAGAGGACACAGCGGAGGGCAGGAGGCTGGGAGGAGAAGTCCCTGAGCCAGAGCTGCCAACAGCCTGTTTGCAAGAAGGGACTCTGCCCCCAGCCCTTCCTGGTACCGAAGTGACCCAATTTCACGTTACTGTTGGAGAACCCGCCTTCTCCTACTTGCTCTTCTTCTGTGCAATTGGGAGATGCTAAAGGAGTAACTGTCTGGCTCCATCCACCGGCAACCTACTTGCCTCTCTATTCTTCTCCGCCCTCCCCACCCTTTTTAAAATAATAGTAATAATAGCAAACATGTAAATAGCCCTTTTATCATGTGCCAGCTACTACTTAAAATATTGTATATATTTTAATGAATTGAATCTTCCCCCAAAGTCCTCTGAGGTCATCACTATCATTATTTTTGCAAATAAGGAGACAGAGACCCTAAGGTATTCTGTAACTTGCCAAATGTTCCACAGCCAGTAAGTGGCAGAGACAAGAGTTGAACCCAGGCAGTCTCCGACCCGCCACAGGGCACCGCTTCTTAGAAGAGTCACCAGTGTCTGGGTCCCATCTCCTTAGAGAGCTCCCTGCGCGAGCCAGCTGCTCTCTCCTGAATGCTTACTGAGCTGACACGTGATCTACCACCCTCTCTCTCCTCAACCTCCATCCGCTCCACGGTCAGCTTCTGCAAAGGTTGGTGTGCACCTTCTGCATCCTCACCTCCCACTCACGTTTCAACCCACCCGCCCGAGGCACCCCCCTCGACCACCAGAGCTCTTCTCACTGAGGCCACTAACCAGTCTTCAAGGCTGAATCCAGTGGACTCCCTGCAGTCCTCATCCCACATGATTTCCTCACGGCCCCCACACCGGTGGTCACTCTTCACCGTCACTGGGCTTTGTCAACGCCTCATCGCTTCTCGGCAAACCTCCAAATGGAAGATTCTTTGGGGCTCTGCTCTGGGTTCTCACTTCATATTCTCTAAGCAAACTAAAGTACTTTCAAAACTTCAAATTACCATCTAAGTTTCCAAAATTGGGTTCTTGATGCCCTCCTACGCCTGTTGCCTCTCCAGTCTGTGCCACCTCACTAAAAGGCACCACCACTCACTCAGGAAGAGAAATCTGAGTCACCAATGTCCTCCCTCTTCTCCACCTCCCCTCACCTCCAATCCATCAGGCCTCATTGATTCTACCTTCAAAGCAGGCCTCGATTTCATCCTTTTCTTTTTATTGCTACTGCTACCACCCTGAGGCCCGAGCACTTGAACGACTGGATTAGCCTCTGAACCATGCCCCCCAGGTCCCCTCTTGATCCACCCCCCCATCCTCCCTCCACCAGGTGCCCAGAGCAATTTCCTTCAAGTGTTTAAACAGATCATGTCATCTCCTGCTCAAAGCTCTGCACTTGG
Organism: Phoca vitulina; assembly: GCF_004348235.1. Taxonomy (NCBI): domain Eukaryota; kingdom Metazoa; phylum Chordata; class Mammalia; order Carnivora; family Phocidae; genus Phoca; species Phoca vitulina. Next base: position 13,305,462 of record NW_022589724.1, on the reverse strand, counting down.
CTCTCACTGCTCTTAGGATACAACCCGAATGTCTTCCCACGGACCACAAGGCCCCGCGTAATCTGGCCTTGCCAACCTTCCTAGTGCCTGTTTCTGCCGCTCACCACCCTCCCCGACCCCATGCGTCAGCCCCAGTGGCCGCCCCTCATGTTCTTCCCCCTTCTGCACCCGTGCCCTCCTTCTTAACCCAGCTAGCTACGGTCTTAAACACGATTTTCTCAAAAAGGATTTGAGACAATCCCCTTCTCAATCTGAATTAGGTCCTTCTATCATATGCTCCCAAAGCTTCCTATACTTTCCTTCATAGCACGACAGTTGATGGTTAGTGATTATCTTTACACAAGCCTGCCCACCCGACTGTAGGCTGCCTGAGGGCAGGAACGAATCTTCCGTGTCCAGCAGAGAGCCTGGCATGTAAGAAGTACTCAAAAAATATTTAAGGAATGATGTTAGAAGGGTGTGGCCCCTACTCGCCGGCACGGTGAACCTCCACCCCCCCAGAGCTGCCTGTTGGCCGACCCTGAAGGCGGGGGCTGGCCACCCCCTCGTGGCTGAGCGGCTGGGTCTGCGCAGGGCTCAGCTGGAGTCAAGCCTGCAGCCTGGCGTTCACGAGGTCCTGGGCTAGCTGCCTCCACGGCTGGGCTTCCCTGCCAGCTTTGTAATACGAGTTTTGTTTCAAGTACAGTAAGTGCTCCTCCCTGTAGAGCCCTGGGGCTTATGGAAGATGGGAAGTCAGAGTTTTTGGAAGTTCTCACAAAGCTCTCCCTTAGAAGGTTTGGAATTTCGCTCACACCCCATCCAGCAGCTCCAGGAGTTGGCCATCAGCCAGGAAGAGCTGTGCTCTAGCTTAGAAACTGAGGCTCCTAGAGCTCAAACACAGGAAAACCCAAGGACCCCGGAGGTGGAAGGACATGCCAAACGTCACACATCCAAGACTTTGACCCAGAGCTCCTAATTCCTATGCATCCCCTTAGCTACAAATATTTGAAAACAATGTAATGAGGATTTGTGGAAGAGAGAAAGGGGCTGTGGAAAGGCAGAAGATGAGGCAGCCAATTCTGCTTGGGATTAGCCAGTCTTGATCTTGAAATACATGTGGGAGGTCATCATCAGGCAGAAGTGAGATGGAGAGAGATTCTAGGAAAAGGAAAATGTAGACGCAAAGGGCTTGAGATGTTTTAGGACTGGAATGGGCCTGGAGTGGGAGAAGTTTCCTTGGGCCATCTCTCCACTCGGAACAGCCTTCTGGGCATGATGGACAGAGCCTCTCAGGCGGCTGTTGGTGGGAAGGAAAAGGCACACCCTTTGCCCCATTCCAACTGCTGGCTTGTAATTCTGGATTGTAAATTCTTACAGCATCGTGGCCTATAAACAAGCCTCGTGGTTGCAATATGGAGACATCACGGAGACATGAAGGTGCTGACCTACGGGAGCTGCGAGGACCAGCAACGGCAGAGCCCCTCTGAAGGCAAAGAAGGGACTGGGTGCTGGTGACCAAGGCAACCCACCGCCCCCAAACCCCAAGTCCCAGCCAGAGTTGGCCTCAGAATGACCCGCTCTGGCTCAGGGGTCCCTGGTGGGTGGGGAACAGCACTTTCTTGGTGATAGAAGTACTTTCTCAGCTTTCAGATGTCCCTGCTAGACAGAGGTTGGGTTCCGGGGGCAGGAGAGTGTGAAATTTCTAGGGTTATATGCAGGCTGCATACACAGTCATACCAGACGCACAAGGGGCTTCAGACGGTAGCCCCCTTTCTTCCAGGAACTGTCTCCAGGGCTCCAACGTACAGCTAACTAGTCACCTGGGTGCTGTGCTGGGAGTCCCACGTGAAAACTCAAAGCACACATTTTCAACAGCCTAAGGGGAACGCAGAGCAGATGTTTTATAAGAACTCCCAAGGTTTTAGAAGATTTGGGGCTCCGGCTCTTGGCTTCAGGGTAGTTTTATTGCCGTTGTTACTGTTGCTTTTAAGAAGCAAATATCAAAAGACTTTCTTTAGTGGAATATTATACTGAATATTTTCAGTCAACAATACTTCCCGAAGTGGGTGGTGTGAAGGGAGAGGGGAGTGGAGATATGCTAAGAGCCATTTTATGTTGAGGCACCTATTTTTATAGCCTATTTTACTTACATATAGAAAAGCAGACTCACTTCCTAATAAAATTGACATTTATTGTGTGTGTGTGACTCATTCTTCTCTGGCCAGACTCCCTCCGTAACTCCAGGCATGGCATTCTTATACTGGGGTAAAACTTAAAGCTACAGAATGCATTTAAAGCTCCAAGGATTTGGGCTCAGGGAGTCTGCATCTCTGATCCCTTGCAGGGAAGAAACTAAATTTTCTGGCATGTCTCCCGAGGTCCCAGAACCAGGCTAGGTGCTGAGATATGGCAAGAATGTGACGGCTCCTGCCAGGACAGCATGTGCTCTCTAGCAGGTGCAGAAGACAGGTCAGCCGGCAACAATGTATCCTATGATACATGCTAACATAAGGGAGCAAATAACCCAGATTTAGGAAAGCAGGGAAGGCTTCTCAGAAGAAGTGGCGAAGGGTAAGACTGGAAGCATAAGGAGTTACCGAGGCCAGAAGTTAAGGGCCAGTCCAGGAAAAAGGAATCACAAGTTGGAAGGCCTGAAGGTGAAAATATCTCCAGATAGAGGAATTCAATATAAGGGGAGGGGAGGAGGGAGGGGCAGGTATCAAAGGGACAGGATCAAGACACGAGACTGGGGAGGTAAGGAGGAACAACACAGAAATAGAGGCTTAAAGAAGAAGGTTTCTCTTTAAAGTAATGGGGCAAGCTGGTAGAAATTTTCAGGCAGGGGCACGGAACATGCTCTTGCATCCCTGAGAATGAACTGGGGGGTCGGGGGGTGGGGAGGAGCAGAAGGAGCAAGCACTACTTGCAGAAAGGAGGCAAGAGCAGAGATGCAGTAATCCAGGTGACAGACGATGGAGGACTGATGCTGGATAAGGAGCTACAAGGACCGAGAAAAGTAGAGGGACTTAAGAGAAATCCTTGGGAGCTAGTGGTCAATGGGAGCCAGGGACAGATGAACTGCAGAGGGTGAGGCAGATGGAGGCAAGAATGCTCAGATTCGGGGTTCGGGCAACTAGGAAGAAGGCAGAGCCTCTCACTGAGACAGGCCATGTGGATGGAGGAGGGGGGATGGGAGGAGGAGTTCAAGGCCACACTCACCTCTCTAAACTCTCACAGTTATGCTTCTTCCTCTGGACTCCTTGCCTGCTGTCCCAGCCCCTGATCGGCTCCCCAACCTGGATGAATCTTATCGTTGGCTGCTCCATTCCCTGTTCCTGAAAACCTGGCTTGCAACATCCGAAACATTTCCTTACTTGCCCACACTCGCCCTTGCCATGAGCTTGTGGGTTTTAAGCGGAGCTGGGCTCTCGAAGCCCCAGCACTGGTTTCTTTTCAACCCCGCCCGTCACCAAGACAGCAGTTTTTGGACACTTGCCCCAGGTCACCAATTCTTCTAAAGGATGTTCTAATCCCTTTGATGTTCTCAAAGTGTCGTTTCTGGATCAGCCCAGCATCAACACCCCTGAGGAAGCTGTTAGAGATGCAAATTCTTAGGCTCTATCCAAATCAAACTCTAGAGGTAGGGCCCAACAACCTGTGTTTTTCACAAGCTCTCAAGCTTAAAAACAGTATTTTTATCTTTGGGCCTTTTTCTCCTTAAGAACTTCCCCTTCGCCCCCCCCCCCCTCCTCTCCCTGCATCCTTAATTCCTGAGGCCCAGAAAGCCCTGCCCTTCGTACTCTCCCCAGGTAACCTAGTCTGCTCCCAGGGATTCCAGAACGCTCTTCCCAACAACTGGTCGACACCTCCACCTAGATTTCCTCAAACAAAAATCCAAACCAAATTCTTCTCCCTCTCCACCATCTAAGCTTACTCCAACCTTTATATGTTCATCCTGTTTTTACAGGTCAGTGAATGGCGTCACCTCCCAGCTGCCGGGCTGGAGACCTCCACGTCATCTCTGAGCCCTTCCCCTCACCACAGAAATCTCTTGAATCCATCTCTATTCCTATCACCTCTTGCCATGACTTTTATGATCTATTCCCATCTATTCCCTAGGGCTTCAGTCTGACCACAGTCCTCTAGCATACTATCTCCAGCACCTTCTTAAAGCAGTTACAAGAAGTACATCCCCCCCCCTTTAATTTTCAATTGACAAAGCAAACGGGAAGGATTGTTATGGGAACGCTTGATATTTAAGTTGGCCATATTTATACAAGTAATAGAAGAGTCTTCCCGTAAGAGCTATTACACAGTGAGTGCTAGCACTCAGGTGCTCTGTAGACTTTACTGCTAGTCCTGTTGGCAACCCTTCTGGGAAAGCAGGTCTTTATCTCAAAGATCAAAATACTAAAGTTCAGAGGGATGGGACTTCCCTAAAGCCACAGAGCTAGCAGGTAGGAAAGCTGAGATCCGATCCCAAATCTCTCTTATCCCACCTTGCTGCCTCATTTTGTATGACTACAGTCTTGTATTAGTGATGTCTACGTCAGTTCAAGTCCATTTCTGGTGGATTGCCGTCATTAGGTATAAGCTAGACTGAGCATTCTAGTCTCTCTTCGAAACACACTCTAACACTCTAATTAAACACAGACATTTCTTCTTGCCTTACAGATTTAAAAAAAACAAAAACCAAAAAAACCATCATGGCAGGGGTGCCTAAGTGGCCCAGTTGGTTAAACATGTGCCTCTTGATTCTGGCTCAGGTCACGATCTCAGGGTCGTGGGATCGAGCCAGCCCTGCCAACCTGCCCGCCAATCACGACGGTTACATACAGATACTAGGTAGTTTCTTCATCTCCTCGGATTAGTGCCAACTTCTAAGACACAGGAGAAGGTAAACTGAGGCTAAGTCTACAGAGACGTGAAAAAGAATTAAAATAGTTCAGTTACGTATTTTTCCTGTTGCTCTGTACATCCTGATTCCTGCAGGCTCAAGCATCTCTGTGGAGAAAACAAGGAAACACAACACAGGGCGCGCACGTCTTCTTGCCGTACGGAGTGGCGCGAATGACAACAGGACTCAAGGTAAAGAAAGCATCTTTCATAGGTTTATTGGTCCATTAAGTTAATTGAGGAAACCTTTTAAATTTACAAGCTAATAGTTTATCAAGCAATACAAATTCTTTTGTTTACCTCAAAATGTAATACTTAATTTCATAGTAAACAATGGACAGAATTTTTATACACAGATATATGAAAAAAAGTGGACAAAAACCTCGTGCCAGCCTCAAAAATGCAACAAAAACTTTTTTCTTTTTACAATCTCTGGGTTCCATAACAAAGGAAAAAAAAAAAAGGTGACATTCTTTTTAAAGTTTGGTAGCTTCATGAAACAGAGACTTTGACCTGGAGATAAATCACTTTCTCATCTACACACCTTCTTGAGCACTTTTTTTTTTTCACAGCTTTTGATTTGGCTTATTGGCAGCACGGAGAGAAGAGAAACACATTTACACGGAGGACTTTATCAATACCTCGGGGTGGGGGGTTCTGTTAAAATTTTAAATGTGAAGAATGATTTCTAAAAATAAGAAATACAGTCCATCCTTTGGACATGACCTAAGCAAAAGTTTTGAATCTCTTTTTCAACAGTTAAAATACAAGTTAGAAAGTTTGCTGGCAGTTTATTGTATGGGAAGATATCAGATGGACATCCTCTCTCAATGTATTCCCAACACACAGACATCAAGGGGGTCGGCACACAAGACGTACAACGGACAGGGCATCTACTGGACAGGACCAAAACCTCAGGAGTGTCCCGGTGAACCGTGCTGACTGTGAAGAGCTGCTGGTTTGTGGCTCCACGAAAGTCCAGCTGACCTGGGTGTCCTTTGATCACACCGATTCACATTTTGTCTGCAACCTCCTTTCCCCTCCCTGTTTCCACACTGGGGAAACAGCCATCCCCCTTCTGTCCTTCCAGTACCATTGTGACTGCAGGGCTGGTCTGAGACTGAACCACCTGTCGAGCGGGGGTGTTGACAGGTGTCACCTGCTCTGACCTGGCCCACGGGGAGCCCGGGATCACCCGGTGAGGGGCATGGTGCAGCCAGGGGAGGTGCGCGTGTAATACTCAGTCACTGGCGTTAATAGGGAAAGCTCTGCGAAAATGGACTAAAGTATGTGAGGCAACACAGTAGGTTTTATGTTTTTGGCATTTCAACCTGTGGAGAATTTCCATCTGAAATATGCTGATCTGAGGCCCCCCCCTCCCCGCCTGTTCCCCGGTTATCTTTTTAAAAGCTGTTCGGTAGAATCGGGGTAAACCATTAATATTGTCATAATCTAGAGTTCTTTGTATCTCTGTGATTTGTCGATGCCGACACCATATAACCTCTACAATCAAGAGTGTGCCGAAAAGCACTGAGTTAATCTTTCACACTTTAAAACAAACAAACAAACAAAAGTGGTTTAGTGGTCCCTGTGTTTCCTTACATTATCAAAAATATCATTTGGCAATAGCAACACTTAGCTTTCTCCTCCCAAAAGGCAGCCCTAATTATGAACCCCACATTCTTGTTTCTTTAAGAGGGCTGAGGATGGGCCACGTTAGACCTCTAGCATTCAGCTGAACAACCAGTTACAGGTCTAAAAACTCCTTCTATCCAGAATCTAAAACAGATTAGGCAGATAAGGCAGATTAATAGGCGTTGACCATTCTCAAAAAGCAGAGTTAGGCTTTCAACAGTCTGTGGGCATTTTTAAAAGTCTGGGTTTGTTGATTTTCAAGTGCTAACTAGACAGAATGTTTCTACATGACTCAAATACCTTATTGGTTTTGTTAAAGTTATTTTTTCCAAAGCACTTACTGCAGGCTATCTAGAGTAGTAAAAACGTCTGTTTTTTTTGCTGCCACACAGAACAGGTTAGACAGCCATGCCCCAGAATGCATTTCAAACACATCTGATTAAGGAACAACAGTCAAAGTCCCTGAGACAAAGGTCCCTCCTCCGCCTTTTCTAATGCAGACAGCCCTGGGCATGCTCTCATCCGGGCAACTGTAGGGAGACCAGCCATCCTTAAAACCAGAAAGCTAACCACCTATTGGGTGGATTGATGAAAAAATCAGGTTTCTGGTTTATTTGCTAAATCAAAAAAGCATGAGGGAGCAGGGAACAACTCGGACACACCCAGCTCCATAGGTCCGTCGGGCGCAGGGGAGGACATTTTCCTCAACTCTACTGACAAATGCCACCTGCCACCTGAATGGAGAAAACGTAAGAGGGCCTGTCCGATCTGTTACCATCTCGAGGACTCTTGAAAGCGAGAAGGCAAACCCAAATTCCCAAAATGTCTTGTAAGCGGGGATCACCAAAGCCAGTTTTACTCCAGCCTTACGGGGAGACTGCTCAGTTTCCACAGGCCTTTTGAGTAGGCATCTGGGAAGGCGGGGAGCAGGCTTGCTGAGCCCGGCCCTGACCACAGGTGGTCCACCTTCTGAGCAGAGGCGTTCCTTAGGGAAGCCAGAGAAGAATCCAGTTCTAAGCCATCCCGAGACCCACACAGACAAGGCGGGGGGCGGGGGGGTGGATCTCACTCTCCTGCCCTCTCTCAGGACAGAGTCTAAAGAAGGACTACTCTCAGTCCAATGAATGGCGTCAGAACAAAGCCAGGGGCCCGGGATTTCAGTGCCATGGACGGCAGGGCCCAGGCCCTCGGCCTCTGGGTGTGTCCTGGGCTGATACCTGCCATCCCAAGAGAGAAACTCCACTTGCAAATGCCCACCCAGCCACCATGCCCTCCGTCCTCTAAAGCACGACTTCCTGCCATTTCAACACAAAGGCGGCCTCACAAGAGCATTTAAATCCCTCGTGTGGATGGTGACTGACAAAACATTTAATTCCACAGCATGCAGCACGCACTCCAGTTGTGGCTGAAATTTGGCACGAAGACAAACTTCCGTTACATTCACCACGATCCCCGGAGTCGTATCTGTTATCGTTATTCACCTAAAGACAGGTGTCTGGCGAGTTCAAAGAGCAGCACAGTGAAATACGAGCCCATCCTCTCCATAATTGCACTTATCTGAGGTCACGGGGAATCATTATTAAGTCTTATTAAAGGATAAAACCCAACCCCAAACCTGGCAGTGTAACGTGTTTCCTCCTCGTTCGGGAAGAACAGTAGTTCTCTGCTTTGGGCGGAGGAGCCTAGAATCTTCTTGTGGGTCCAGCACATGAGAAGAGCAGTGTCCGTATCTGCCACGAAGCACAACTGCTCACTTCAACACCTGCATCTCTAACATCTGCTCAGTGTCTAAGAATTCTCTCTTCTGCCTCAGCCTGGATTTTTAACCTGGGTGAATGAACCTTTCACTTCCCACACCCAAGGGACAGTGGACAGGGACCACTCTCCATTCCACGGCCATGTGCTCAAGACTCAAAATCTGTCCAAGTCTGTCTGCCTGAGGTCAAGCGTGTCTTCAAGCAAAAGCCCCCTGGACATAAATACGAGAGAGGAGGCAGTGAGCTCAGCCCCACGACTTTGGAGCCAAGAAGGATGGGGCGAGGAAGCCTCTTACGAGGCAGTCTTTGGCACGCAAGTCTCCGAGTGACTTCGCACAGGGAATCACCTTTGGGCCCACCGAGGGCAAGGGGCAGATGCCCGGGGTTGTGGAGCCTCGGGGGCTGAGGGACCCTCCCTCACGGCCTACCGTGCCTTCTGTCTGGGCCAGCCTCCTCCCCTCATCGGACGCCAGCCTGAAGAGGAAGGGGCGAGGGTCCCTTCTCGGGGAAAGTGCATCTCTCCAGGGAAGTCTGTAATGTGCACTGGTTCTCCCAGCTCTGCTGTCAATGCTCCTGCTCTCCCTGGTGTCTTAAAGCACAGAAACATCACGTGGGGCACAAAGAGAGAAAGACAAACCCCGAGATGCCGGATTCCCCTCTGAGCCAGTCTTCTGCCTCCAATAATGTATGGAATGACTACATCCCCCCACTCCCTTCCCGTGCGTCCCAGCGAGGAACCCGAGGACTTTTTTGAAGGGTTGCTTTCTTTCCCAACTAACCTTAACACAGGAATGCTCCCGCGCATTGGCAACTAGCAGCAGATGAGGTTCTGGTCTTCCTGGAACTCTTTCCACAGTTCTTTCCAAGCACTCGTTACACTGGACATTTTTAAAGCACACATTCCACAAGGCAAGGCTTCGCGCGTTCCTGCTGATGAGCACTTGCTGCTAAGGTCAGTCTCGTGCCTTCCACGAAATATCGATAGAGGGCCACTGACCCACTATTAGATACACAACCCTGTTCTACCAGCAAACTGTCAGGTCGGACCCAGACGTCCAGACCCGCACCGACGGGATGGTGTAGAGGTAGCATGAAACACGGACTCGCCACTCAGGGTAGCTGGACTGTCCTTACCCTTCTGCTTCGAGAGATCATTTCTAATTGTGCCAAGCTGACAATCCTGCACTGCAGGATCCTGGAATGGCATGAGTGGGTCTGATGGTATAGGCAAGTACCAAATGATAACAGAACTTCTAATTTAAACTGTGACTCATTCAAACACGATGACCAGAACCGCCGTGCTGCTGCCATCACAGCGGCGGCCGCCCGGGGTCAGCGCCGCAGGTGGACGCGGGACGGAGCGATTTCGACACGCCGCACAGTGCCCCGCATCTGCGGGTTAACTTGTGTCTGCGCCCGCATCTCGGCACAGCTCGCTTCGCTACAAACAGACTACCGCCTCTCTGAGGCTCAGATTTATCATTTCAGAGGGGATGAGCCACAGATGAAAGGACACAACGTGACCTAGGTAGCTTCATTTCAGGAGGAAACAAAATGAGTTGGAAGATAGATCCTCTTTTGTCTGCTTTGTGTTGATTTGCAAAGAGAGCAAACCTGGTTGTGGTTCGAAGACTGGAGATGCAGTGGCGGTCCCCAGGGGTGTGGCTGCAAACGGAGGCGATCCGAGCTCATCTAGAAGCAAAGACGTGCTCTGTTACACTTGTCATCTCTGAGGCCCGTCCGGTTACTGACTTCTCTTCCCGACCGGGGAATTATCAAGGGTTAAAGCACTTCATGTAGAACATTCATGTTGAGTTTACAAAATCTCAACTGGGTCACGACAGCGTTAACAGCCTCTCACCAAAAGTTTGCCCAAACATTCAGTGGACACGGCAGGAAAACATTAGACGAGAAATTTCGGGTGAGGTAAAGGCAAACTGCCCAGGGCAGGCGTGGGGATGGGGCCTGGTGAGTGCCCACCGAGCCCAGCAACTGGGGAGCTACTCTGACTTCCAGACGACACGGATTCCCCACAACAGGACTAATCTCTACTCTGACGGCACTTCACAAGGCAAAAGAGAACATCGAAGAACTTCACAGAGAAAAATGCACCTTTTTTTCCCCCCCATTTTTACAAATTTCCAGTCTGCTGCATTCTAGTGTCAGAAACAAGTTTGGGGAGCACTGCCCCCCTCGGCTTCCCGAGGTATCGCGTGAGGACAAGGACGCTGGCTCGCTCGCTCTAGCACAGATGCACACAGACGCTGAAATAAACGGTCCTGAATGAACCAGAAGCCACAAGACAGCTGTCGCTCATCACAAGCAGGTGGCGGGCCGCGCACACAGCTACAGGCCGCCGTACGTTAGTTAAGGGCTTTCCACGGAGGTACCAACACCTCTTTCTAGGCCGAGACAAGTCACTGCCCCACGGAGGTCCGTTCCGCAGTCACCACGTGTCCACGGACAACAGGGGCTGCCTCCTGTCCATGCCTTCCTCGTGTCCTTGAAAAGCAAAACCCGGGCTCTCTTCCACCACAGGCAGCTCTGCGGTCCCCGCAAACAGGAAACCGTAATGAGATGTCAGAATGTCAGCTGGGTCGTCTCGTCCCTCGGCTGCAAATCTTTCTTAGTGTTCCATTTCGTAGGTTCCTTCGCGCCACGGAGGAATGCTGTTTCGCGGAGAGATGATGATAGCCTTGCGGACTCCACTAAGGAATAGAAACTAATGGAAAACCACCGGCGGGCAGACGAAGGGGGTGAGGGGCGGGCAGGGAAAGAAATACACAAAGGAGAGATGCTTCTCAGTGCCGTCTCTCTGCACGACAGGGGCGTTCCGGGACGCCATGCCCTGTGTAGGCAGAAGAGTCTCTGTCCCAGGAGGGGACTTACTTGGCCTCTTGTTTCTCCTGCAGTAGTGGAATGATCGACTCCCACGCCATGAGGCACTGAAATGACAACACACACACACACGCATGGTATCAACATCAGATTTCAGGATCAGGCTCCTCGTTCTCCTCTGATCTAGCCTCTCACTGTTAATCTCTCCGTCTTATGTCCTGGCTAAGTAATGTATGCATGTCACGTCCAACGTCTACACATTATTATCCATCGCTATTAGAAACTGGGAAGGTGACAGGTGTTTGAATACATCACCCCGATCTCTACCAAAGACAGCAGGGTCTCGGCAAGGCCTACATGCACTGTCCCTGGAGCTCACAGCTGGTGAGTGGAAATGTACTCACTGGAAGACATTCTTTTCCTTCAAAAAGCAGAAAAGGTAAGAGGCTGCAAGCCTTCCATGGGGCCCGACGTCCTCAGCCAGGTTGAAGACATTGCTCCAGGTGGTGGGTAGGACTTGCTGAGGATGTAAATCATATTGGCATGGCCCAGCCACCTGACTCAGAGGGGGCTCTGAAACCCCGCTCTTCTTTACTGACCTCAGCTTTGGTTGTATGGGCCACTCTTGGATCTCCCAAAAGGGAAAATGGAGGGGGGGACTCTATTTATTGAGTTTCACTGGGTCCAAACATGATGTATTTTACATTCAGTATTGCTAGTCCTCACAATTCTATGAAGTAGAATTATTACTTATTACACACACATACACTTCATAGGTGGAGAAAATGAGACCCAGAGAGGTTATATAACTTGCCTAAGACATGTAGCTAGTAAGTGGCAGAGCTAGTAAGTGGCCAAATCTTTCCACTACACCAATCCCCTTTCATTCCAGATCCTTGTGAAGGGCCAGTGTCCATATGCACTGAACTTAAAGACTCTAGGAGCACCCTACTTAGTGAAAGGATCCTCCCTTCGAGCCATCTCTTGCATGAAGGGCAGGCCAGAAGAACCACACAAGGCCTTCCTTAGAAGCAGCTCGGGGTGAAGCAGGACTTTGTGGTGAGTCATCTGGGGAGGAGCTCTGAGCAGATAGGAGGAGAGAGGCATTCTTTGGTCAAGCTGGGGAGCAGGGTGGCGAAATTGCTCCACGCTTCCTTCCTTAGTGACTCTGAAGTCAGAGAAGAAACTAGACTCGGACCCTGCCCTCCATAAGGAAGGCTGGGGAGCTTTCAGGAACTTGCTTGCAGTGAGAGACCCCATGCAGGGTCCATGGCACCCGGGCCCTGCTCTCTCCCTAGGCCATCATCTCAGATCTAGAAAGGTCCTTCTCTGTCAGCGATAGGGAACCAAGGCCACACCAGATTTCTTTCCAGTCTTCAAATGCTCAAACTTCTTCCCACTTCAGGGCCCTTGCATATGTTGTTCCCTGTTCTCCAAGTCTTTGTCTCTGAGACCCAGGTTAAATGTTATTTCCTCAGATCGGGCTCTCCTGCCCACTCCACTTGCCTCCTTCCATCCCTGATCTGAACTGTGCCCCCAGTATTTTCTTCCAAGGTTTCCTGTGCTTTCCCTGTAGAGCACGTATCTTACTCTGAAGTGACAGGATTTCTGGATTAATGCGTATCTTCCACTGCATGGAGGGCTCCTTGATGGCAGGGGTCCTGCTGTTTCATTTGGCAACCTATCCCCAGTCCCTGGTGCACGGCAGGGACACAGCAGGCCATGTTAAATGTGTGTGGCAGCCAAGAGGAGGCCCCCACGACAGTGCCCCTACTTGCAGTATCTGGGAAGATACAAGCCCTGGATTTGAGTCGTGGGGCCGGGGCCTCGGGAGTGCTGGCACTAATCACGAGGAGGCGTGATGGACACATCCGATCAGGTCGGCTTCCATGTAGCGGGAGGGCTGTCGGACAGCAGAGGTGTGGGGAGGGGATCAGGGAAGGTAGTACCACTCCCTGAGGGTCTACCATGTGCCAGGTATGTTCTAGGGACTCGGGGATGCATCGTTTGACTGTCTTCACAATCCTCAATGAAGAAGGATCAGTCCCATTTTACAGGGGAAGAGGCAGACACAGAGAGGCACCCTGCCTAAGGCACAGCCAGTTCACACGGAGTGACCTTTCTATCTTTGCACAGTTGGGACTGGCCCCAGAGATGCACGTCCCCCGCCCACCACACCGACAGTGTGCATGAGTGGGAATTTTCAGACTTGTGGCCGCAGCAGAACCGAGTCTGACCCTAGTTCAGTCACTCAAGCTGTGTAACCTTGGGCAGTCTTAAAACCTTACTGCGCCTCTGTTTTTTCAGCTTTACGTGGAGAACCATAAAACCTACTTCATGTTGTTACGTTGGGGGTTAAATTTAAGGTGACATATGCGCAGCGACCATCTCTGTGCCGGCAGCCACGGCAGGGGCTCTATAAAAACGGTCCTGGGGGAAGGAGGACGGCACCTTCCTCTCCCTCTCAATCAGCCCTCCCGAAGGCCTGGCCAGTAAGGGCTATTCTGTGACTGTTCTCCTTAGCCCTCCTCCAAAGAAAGATGTAGACACGCTGCCTCCGAACAGCAGAAGCCTTCAGAAGATATGGATTCTTCTAGTCTGGGATGAGGACGTGTTTCTAGAACTGCAGTGGGAATAGCCGAGTTAATGCTTGTCCCACTTGGTTTCACGTCTACAGGTACTTGTGGAATTGTGACTGGGCCATGCTTCATCTCTAACTTTAAGCTTCCAAGGAATATCAGGGTTTCTCAGCAGCAGAAACGATCTGGGTTTAGCTATGCCAAGAGCAAACCCTGAGTGAGAGACTTTGCTGGAGCTTGATGAGCGCCCTAAGTGGGTCTGTATGTGTGTGTGTGTGTGTGTGTGTGTGTGTGTGAGAGAGAGAGAGAGAGAGAGAGAGAGAGAGAGAGAAGGGTGCAAACTCCACAAATCAAGGGGATTCATGGGGGGAAAAAAACACGTTTTTAATAGTTTTCCTTTGTAATCCTACATACTTTTTGGGGGGGCTATTTACAAACAGTACTTTGAAGTCTTAAAAACAACCGGACAGTATTTTGATAAGGATTCGGCGGGATCTACGGCGCTATGAGAGTGAGGAACCCCCGCAGGCAGAACCACACAGCGGCCTGGGGTCACCTCAAAGCCTCCTTTAACTGAACATGCCCACACGGCAGGCCCTCGGACTCTGGGAAGCAGCTGTCCGCCAGCCCCAAAGGGCACGGGCGAGAAAAGTGCCGCTTCCATGAGCCACGTGTACCAGGGAGAGCCCTGTGGGCACCGGGAGCGGGAGGGACTCTGCTTCCAAAGTCTGCGCCCCCATCTCGCACAGCGGGGCAAGGACCACGCAGGGGCCGCCAGACCAGACACACAAAATAAGGGAAGCAGGTGGGGCTGGCGGGCCCTCTGCTTCTGCGTTTCTGGCTGGCCCTCGCAAAAGGCTCTGGCCATTCCTCGTGCTTCCTCCGCAAGAGGGCCGGGGTCTTGCCGGCGCGCCCCTTACCTTCTCATAATACTGGATGTTCTTGTCGGCCATTCCCATGAGCAGCTGCCGGAAGTCCTGCCTCTTGTTGTTCTGCCATCTCTCCATGTCGGCTTTCAGATCGGCGTTGAAACACTCCATCCGATCCTGACACTTCTCAACGTCTGCTGGCACCTGGAAGGGGTGCAGAAGCGGGGACTCTGGATGCGGATCTGGTGACCCCATGCCTCGAGTTCCCTTGCGAAAGGCCAAAGCCCTACATGAAAGGCTCTGAAAACAGCCCCTCCTCTGGGGACATTTACGTGAAGGCAGGGCCTTGGGTTTTCAGGTCTAAGAAGGAATTCTGAAAAGTGCTCTCCCTACCCAAATCTTCAAACCCATCCAAGCACAGCAGAGACTCACGGGGGAAACACCCCCCTATGTACAAACAGGAAGAAGAAACACTGCAATTCAGAGTGAGAGATCTTTGGTCCCTCCTTTTTATCCATCTGTACGTAAGAATGTGTGTAGATTTCGCAAACATACAGCAGCATTTGGCACTGTCCCTGCTATTCTCCTTGGTCCTGTATGTGAAACCAGAAAAGTTTTCCCACATCATAGAAACTATTCCATTACCTGTGACATTTGATAACGCCTACCCTCATTAATCACACAATTAACTGCAATAATAAGACTATCAGCCCACTTCTCCTTCTGAACCCTACATTACAAATCAACTAGAGACCTGTCTACGCTCCCCGAGATAGCAGATAATCAAAAATGATGAGTTTAGGTTCGGGCATTCTGAGGAAATGGGAGGAAAATCATTTATGTGTGTCAAAAGAATCTGAAATATGAAGAAGAAGAAAAATATAGCAGACTACTTCAAGTTTTTCTTTTTTTTTAAAGATTTTATTTATTTATTTGACAGAGAGAGAGAGAGAGTGAGAGAGAGAACAGAAGCAGGGGGAGTGGCAGGCAGAGGGAGAAGCAGACTCCCCGCTGAGCCAAGAGCCTGACATGGGGCTCGATCCCAGAACCCTGGGATCATGACCTGAGTGAAAGGCAGATGCTTAACAGACTGAGCCACCCAGGCGCCCCTCAAGTTTCTCTTAATGAAGTTTAGAAGGCTTTCTCAAATGGAACTCTGTCACAGTCGGAGGGCCTTGTGGCTACCCGGGTCCCCAAAGCACAAAGCTGGCTCCTCTGCTCACTCAAGAGCTCCACGGGGCCCTAAGGGTGGCCAGGGGGCAAACATGCCTAAAACTGGGTCAAATGCCTACCTGCCAGATGCTTCTCGACAACAAATGAGGCCTTGTGCATTCTGAGTGCCGGGGTCTATGATCCCAAATGGCTCTAAGCTGTGGGTCACCATCAGGGGTCAATTTCTACCCACAAGGGAAGTTTTCTCCCCAGGCCTTATGGGCAAGGAGAGGACCCAGAAAAACCAATAAACGGAGAGCCAAGGCTGAGGGAGTCGGATACGTTCAGGGCTTCCTGTAGTGCCGAGGGCCCCCCAGACCCTGTGCAGACGGCTGCAGGACACGGGAGCAAGGGAAGTGAGCAGCCTGGGGCTGGGGTGTCACACAGGCCTGTCATGGGATCCGAAGTCAGGTGAGGCAGGAGGAGCTCGACAGAAAGCCAGAGGGAGGCATCCTGGGCAATTTAAAAGAAAGGAACTCTCCTTCAAAGAGGGAGGAAAGCCTCTTCCACAGCACTTAGCCTCTGGAAGAAGAAAGAAAGAGGACTTGACTTTTTCTTCTGATGCCATGACCGAAGTGACTTTTGCCTTTTCCCACTGCCTCTCCCGTCGCCGTTGTCCAACTTGGGGGCAACTGAGGAACAGATGCACCCCCACCCGCCCCTGCCTTTGCCCCTCCAGAGCCTTCCCCACAAACGCACAGGGAACCAGCCTCTGTGGAGGCCCAGCGAGCCAGTGTCTCTGGGCCTCACTCCCCTGCAGACACAGTCCAGCTCCCTTATTCCTCTCCCAGCCACTGCTCACTTTAGCATGGGCTGAAAGTTCCCTGGAGCAGCTTCCTGTTTGCTTAACGAAACTGCTGTGGGCAGCAGGAAAAGCAAAGCCCTGAAAAGAGAACTGCATCAGGGCCCAGTGAGAAGAGGGGGGCCAGGGCCTCTGATCCAAAGATCAACGCCCGGGTCTGTTCTGAAGATGGGAACTCTGGTGGATCCACGAAAATTAAGAGCCAAAACCACAGCTCTGGATTTTAGGATGACCTGAGCCTCCATTTGGGAAATAGCAGTAACTTACCGTTTTCCCACCGCACTCTGTGCTTGGCACGGAGGGAGACTGAAGGGCCAGTAAGCAGGTCTTACCTCAGATTGCCTACAGTCTAGCTGGGAAGGCCATGAACACGCCTGCACACTCTGGGGGGAGGTCGCGGTGCTTTCCCTTCACTCTGAGCCCCGTGGTAAGCGCAAGGAGGGGGAACTGGAGAGTGAGTCCAGCTTGGATGAGGGATCAGGCCTCCTTGGAGAAATACCACTGAGGCGGGGGCGCCTGAGTGGCTTGGCCCGTTGGGTGTCCGACTCTTGGTTTCAGCTCAGGCTGTGATCTCAGGGTCATGAGATTGAGCCCCATGTTGGGCTCTGTGCTCAGCACAGAGTCGTGCTCTCTCTCTAAAATAAATAAATAAATCTTTTTTTTTTTTTTTTTTTTTTAAAGATTTTATTTATTTATTTGACAGCGAGAGAGGGAACACAAGCAGGGGGAGTGGGAAAGGGAGAAGCAGGCTTCCTGCCGAGCCGGGAGCCCGATGTGGGACTCGATCCCGGGACTCCAGGATCATGACCTGAGCCGAAGGCAGTCGCTTAACCAACTGAGCCACCCAGGCGCCCCATAAAATAAATAAATAAATCTTAAAAAAAAAAAAAAAAAAAAATGAGGCAACAGTAGGAGGAGGGTGCTCCAGAGTGACAGCACATGCAAGTGAGAGAGGGGAGACTGTGTCTGGACCCACCTCAGGAATCGCTCACAGGCCACAATGCCCAAAAAGGACAGAGAGAGAACTCTGGCTGGCAAGATGGCGGGGGGGGGGGGGGGGGTGGGGAGTGGCGGGCAGTGAGGAGGAGATGAGAAGCCTGGGTTCCTGAGTCCAGGTTTTCTCTGTTCCACTTAACACGTGCCCCTTTTTTTGGAAAATAGAAAAGCCTTGTGCTTCCTCTAACAATACAGAAAGTTCTAGAGCCAGATTTCCAGAGTTGAAATACCACATCTACCACTTCCTAGATGGGTGACCTGGGGCCTCTCCAGGCCTCAGCTTCCGTTTCTGGATAATACCAACCACCTCATAAGGTTGCCATGAGATTAAACAAGATATTATGAATAAAATACTTGGTGCCTGGCACAGTTTAAATGCTCCACATATATTTCATCATTCTGATCAATATCAATAGTATAAATCGCTGTTCCTAAAAGATAATCTGCTGTGTGCACAGCCCACCCCCCCCCGCCACAGTCAAGAATGAATGTTATGAACTATATTCCGTGTCATATATAAAAGTTTCTTTTTTGTTTTCCAAATATAAAATATTATTAAGTATGTTCTTTCAAGCTCTACACCACCCTTCACCCACGCTACCTCACCCCGAGATTTCACCAGAGATCAGAGATGAGTCAACACCCAAATATATTGGCATGAGATTACCCGGGGCACCCTGGAACTGGGGCGGTGGTTCTGACAGCACAAGGGAGAGGACAGATCAGGCCAGGCTGGTGGAGACAGAACTGACAACCACCTGCACGTGAGAAATAAGACACAGGAAGTCAGAGAGGAGCCCGTAGTCTGCAGTCTGGGTGGTGAGGGTGGCAGCAGCGCATCGTTAGGGCTCGGGATAAAGGGCAGGTGCACAGACCAGAGAGAGGAGGCAGCTATGGCCACGGGAAGGGGGAGACCCCCCGTCCACAGAAGGAGCTGAAACAACTCAACAACAACAACCTGATTTTAAATATAAGCAAAGGATTTGAATAGACATTTACGCAGAGAAGATCTACCAATGGCCAGCAGGCATAGGAAAAGGTGCTACACGTCACCAATCGTTAGGGAAATGCAACTCAAAACCACAGTGAGAACCACCTCACAGCCATTCAGATGGCTGCTAACAACAACAAAGTAACAAGTGTTGCCCAGGATGTAGAAAACTGGAACCCCCGCAAACAGTAGGGCACTTCCCCCAAAAACTAAAAATAGAATTACCATATGACCCAGCAATTCCACTCTGGGGTATGCCCAAGAGACTGCAAGCAGAATCTCGCAGAGATATCTGCACACATGCTCCCCGCAGCATTATTCACAAATGACAAAGGTAGAAGCGACTCAAGCGTCTGTCCACAGATGGATGGATAAACAAAAAGGGGTATATACATACAGTGGAGTATTATTCAGCCTCCAAGAGGAAGGAAATTCTGACATGTGCTACAACATGGATGAACCTTGAGGACATCATGCTAAGTGAAATAAGGCAGTTTACCAAAAGAGAAATATTATATGATTCTACTTACAAGAGGTAGTAAAGTAATCAAACTCACAGAAACAGAAAGCACAACGGTGGTTGCCAGGGGCCAGGGGGAGGGGAAATGGGGACGTGTTTAATGGCGACAGAGTTTCAGTTCCCCAAGATGAAAAGAGTTTTGGAGATCCACTGCACAACACTGTGGATTTACTTAATACTCCTGAACTGGACACTTAAAAACAGTGAAGATGGGGCTCCTGGGTGGCTCAGTCGTTGGGCGTCTGCCTTCGGCTCAGGTCATGATCCCAGGGTCCTGGGTTTGAGCCCTGCATCGGGCTCCCTGCTCTGCGGGAAGCCTGCTTCTCCCTCCCCCACTCCCCCTGCTTGTGTTCCCTCTCTCGCTGTGTCTCTCTCTGTCAAATAGATAAATAAAATCTTAAAAAAAAAACAAAACAGGAAGATGGTAATTCTGGTTATGTGTGTTCTGCCACGATTCAAAATTTTTTTAAATATATGGGGAAATCAAAGAGATGGTTGGGGGTGGTGGTTGAAGGGTAGAATTCATGGAGAAGCCTAAATGTGTAGGGTTAGGAAAGGGATCAGCAAAGGTGACTCAGAAAGATGAGCACAGAAGCAGGAAGTGAGTCAGGGTGAGGGGAGCCACAGACACACAAGGATGGAGGGGTTAGGAGGCAGAGAGGGGTAAGGGCTAAAAAGAAGAGACTAAGAGGAAGTGGGAATTGGGATGAGCTGTCTTAAGAGACCACCTGAAGGTGCCCAACTTAATGAAGAGGAAGGCGGCTGGCATTCTTCTCACGCTTGTCTCTTTCTGGATGGTGTTCTTGTGACAATCGGTTCATTGACCAGGAACATTTTTTGACTGAGGTGTCATTAGAGTTGTGGTATCTTGTCTGAAGGATGTTGAGATAGAATTATTCAATGCTACTGATAGGCTATCACTTATCACAAGACACCAACAAGAAAAGAAATTACCAGGTGGGCCCTCAAAAGACAACACTTCTAAATAGAGACAAGGCTATATTTTTCACAGTGGCTCCCTTCTCTCTCATGAGAATTTCCATTACAGAATATGGGTTGTTGGAGTGATGGGAGAAGGGTAATGTGGGATGAGCTTAAGCATTTTTGTATGTTGGGGAGCAGGGTGGGAAGCAGATTCACTCAACGCTCATTTAAAAACTGAGCTCTCCCATGTACCAGGCATTTCTAGGCCTTACAATATAAATCTCTACCTAAGTTTCCTTCTTGGAGTTAGGTTGGAGATATCACATTATCTGCTCCCTTGATGACAGTAGGTTAGTAAAAGTCCCTAAAGATTATATACGGAGGACATGATCCCAAGACTTGGGGGAGAGAGAGGGCTCACGGCTGCTACAGGACAGGTCCCAGGACCAATGACAAAACCAATTCAAGATGGCAGCCTTCTCAGCCACACGCTGCTGAGGGAAAGGAGGGGCAGGGCTTCCTCACTGGTGCCGAGTGAATGAAGCAGTATCGATCCCCCAGGCTGGTCACCTCGTTTCAAGCAACGTGACCTGCTATCCCAGCGCACTATACAAATATTTTCATTTTCTACATGAGTCAGAGATGAAAAAACGTTGAGAAAACACTGAGACAGGGAAAAGATCGATAAGAGGCTACTGAACTGGGCAAATAGGAAGTTACTGAAAGAATGCTTTTAAACACACACACACACACACACACACACACACACACACACACACACATTTCAGAGAATGGCCGGTAAGGAGGAAGAAGTGAGTGCATGAGACGGGCAGTGAGCAGGTGCACTGAGAACAGAGAAGCCAGGAGCTCACCTGCATGATGACTGGAAGGAGCTCACAGACACGGAGACGAAGACCCAAGAGAAGGTCTACATTCTCTCCCCCAACCCCACTAGTGTTCATCTAAACATGCTTACAAAAGCCAGAACCTCTACCTCAATGGAGCAAAGCTTGCTGGGAGCCCCAGAGTGGGGATGAAGGAGTCTAATGTCAGAGCCAGACACATCCGAGGGCCAAGTCCAGTTCCACCACTTGTTAGTTTTGGCACGTATACTATGTAATTCCCCTGAGCCCGGGTTCCTCATCTGTACAACGGGAATAACCACATTATAGAAGGTGTTGTAGGAACTACATAAGGGAGGCGACAGAGTCCTGCCCTTCCTTGGCTGACGTGACCTCTGGCTTTCTATCCCAGGCTGGGAACGCGGCCACCGTGAAGAGAATGGGGAGACATCAGGCACGTCTCTCCTCGTTCGTCCAAAGTGTCTGAAAATGACAGATGACTTTGCAAAACTCTCAGGTCTGTAGAAGCTCCACATGAAGAAGTCCCCTTGCCCCCATCTTGCTTTAGAACTAGAGTTCTTGCTCCCTGCCACATTCCCCAGCCCAGAATGGTCACCATGCTGGGGGTGTTAAGAGCTCTGAAAGGTCCATGGTCTTCAAGAGGTGTGCCCAAGTGATCCCAAGTCCCACTTCCCTTCCCTACTTCTGCTCACCCCGAGAAGCAACAGCTCAGTACATCCTGTTCTCTGCTCCCACCCACCTCCACGTGACCTTCTCATCAGCACCTTCTCATCAGCAAGATGACACTCCCTGTTTCCAGCAGCTTCTTCACCTAGCGCCGGACCTACTACAAGGCCACCTGTGGGTCGGGGCCTAAAATAGCATCCTTCTCCCCTCCCCCCCATTTTCTTAGTCTTTTGAAGATAACTGTAAGATTTTTATAAAGCATTCTCCCTTGACATCCTTTTGTTCTTTCTGGAATCACATAAATAGATTAGTATTGGAAAGAG
Source organism: Phoca vitulina (assembly GCF_004348235.1). Taxonomy (NCBI): domain Eukaryota; kingdom Metazoa; phylum Chordata; class Mammalia; order Carnivora; family Phocidae; genus Phoca; species Phoca vitulina. The sequence continues at coordinate 13,283,612 of NW_022589724.1, read as the reverse complement.
TCCATCACAGAATGGAGTTAAACGTGCAACTTCCCTCCATGGTTTACTCTTATTGTTCTTGTTAGTGTGAGCTTCCAGTCCAGTTTTAAATGCAATTCCTCGGCCCCTCTTTGTGTCTAGTAACAGCTCTGATACCCCGCTGGCTTCTAAGGAGGGTCACGTTTGAAGATTTACACAAGCCTGGGGTCTTGACAAGTGCATCAGAAGGCAGCCCACTAAGTGCCTGTAATTTCTCTGACCTCAAAGTTCAAACAAGGCAAGCCAAGTCTACGCAAGCTGAAGGTCTACTCGCCTGAGAAGAAACCACCTCAGGCTCTGCTGACTTTTCTCAACCCAAAAACAAAGCAAAACTTTAAATTCTGTGAGACTCTAGGCCTCATCCCTGCGCACAGCCAAGCCGCGGTCAGCAGCGGGGGCCACAGGACACCTCTCCTTCCCCCTCACGCAGCCTCTCCGGTGTGAAATTCGCAGTGAGGGCCGTGGAGACCCACAAGGCCATTTCTTTCTTCTGGGTTTTGGAGAAGTGATCAGATTCTGGTACCACTCCACGGCTTCACAGAAATCAACTTTCCCTCTCTCTTTAGAGCAACTTTTCTTTTTTTTTTTTTTAAAGATTTTATTTATTTATTTGACAGAGAGAGACTGTGAGAGAGGGAACACAAGCAGGGGGAGTGGGAGAGGGAGAAGCAGGCTCTCCACCAAGCAGGGAGCCCGATGCGGGGCCTAATCCCAGGCCCCTGGGATCATGACCTGAGCCAAAGGCAGACGCTTAACGACTGAGCCACCCAGGCGCCCCTCTTTAGAGCAACTTTTCAAGACTTCAGCCTCAAAACAAGGTAAGCCCCCAGGCTTGCTAAGTCCCTCAGATGTTGTTAACGTGCCCAGAGCCCTGTAAAAACTGCCCGTCTTCGGGTAAGAATCCTCTCCTTCCCAGTATCCCCGTGGCCAACCTGTGAGCCATCTTGCTCCTGCCCCCCTCACGGACAGCGGAGCCCACTGGGTCCTCGGGGTAAGAATCTGCCCTGACCCACTTGCTGACACCCTGGCTCTTCTCTCGCCAACAGCAGCTCTGGGAAGCGGAGCCCCAAATCACACAAAATGAAACACAGCAAAATGTTCGGCTACTTGGGACGTCTGAGAGAGACGTCTCTCTACCTGCTGATGGGTTGTTAGGGAGGACAGGCATTCGGGAGGGCTGGGAAAGCAGGGGAATCTTTAGGACACAAGGTAACCATGCCCAAACAGTGCAGCCAAAAAAAAAAAATAAATAAGCAGAATTAAAAAAAAAAAAAGCCATAAGGGCAACAAGCCAGGAAAACAAAGTTCGCAGTCAGCATTCCTCCCAGAGACAAGTGGAGCTAGTATGGGAAGCAGAGGCTCCACCGTGGGGCCTCTGTCCCTACCTCAGACACTACGCCGACCTTCACGGCAGTCCCGTGGATGCAACCCACAAGGGCTAATGAGCAAACCAATCCAAGCTGGAGGACAGAGCTGGGATTTGAACCCAGGGCCGTCTGAGTATAAATCCTGTGCTCTTTCAACCAAACCCTTACCCACTTGGGGGGGCCACCAATGGAGCCCTCCACTGCCTACCAAAGTAGCCGCTGCCCCAGATTCAAAACCCGTGGCTCCAGTGAGACCACACTCACTGGGGCACCACCATGGTGACAGCCCCCATTTTGTTAATTAAGCACAATTGCTAAATAAGGGGACATTAACATGGACGTGGCTCAGCATCCCGCCAGAAAGAAGAAAGAGGGAAGACCAAGACTGCCTACCCCCAGTGTGCTGAGAGAATGCAGGCATGGTTAGACCTACTGGTTAGTCTCGCTGGCTGGAAAGAAGCCCTGCCCCCCTCTTCTAAGAACGCCTGTGGTCAAGAGAAGGAGTCATACGGGTGATGCTCCACGAAGGTGGAAACGGCAACAGCAAGATTTCCACACCCACTGGGAGGAGAAGAGGCGTCACCCAGGCCCGTAGGAGGTGTACAGCCACGAGGCAGGAGCCCCAGCAGCTCGGCTGGGTGGCACGTGGGAGCTCGGCCCCATCCACTCCGAGGCGGTGCGACTCTCGGGCAGCCGGCAAGCCAAGGAACAGTCAGCTTTCTGTTTGGCCTATTATTCATAACCTCCAGGTCCTGTCTTCACAAAGGAACTGTTCCGTACAGAGCAGAACATATATTAAATGACAAACCAGCCTCTGAGACAAAGCTTGTATTCAGTGTTGAGCAGGGATGAATGCTGACAGAACATCTTTTAAATACAGGATCTCCATCTCCCAAACTAGGCCAGCAGCAGAACTTGCTGTCCCCCCCTCCCTCCCTCCGTCCCTCCCTCGCCAGGTGAAGTGGCTTCTATATTTATGCTGGAAAGCGAAATTGTTAGAATGAAATTTCAAGGGGCGCCTTGGTGGCTGAGTCGGTTTAGCGTCCGACTCTTGATCTCACGGTCGTGAGTTCAAGCCCAGCGTGGAGCCTACTTTAAAAAAAAAAAAAGACAGAAAGAAACTTCGAGATATATAAACACAGTATTTGATGTCATTCCTTTAAATGGCACCGTGTTCCAGAATATCACAGGAACGGCTCGGAACTAGTCAAGGGAACAGGCAGCCGGAAGACAAGCCAGGGCGTGGCTGTGCACACAGCGGCATCCCCAGCATGGCCCCCCTCGTGACACGCAGGACGGAAGCAGGCCGACAGCCCGTGGCGAGAGGAACGCACGAGAGGTGCCAAGTCCCAGCGGCACACACGGGGCCGAGGACAGGAGTCCCCATCCCTATCACCTGACTTTCCAGCAGCTGTAGGTGGCCTCCCCTCTCTCATGTAGGTCACTATGGGTGACACCTGAACCAACGCAACAAACGTGTATCGCACACCCGCTGCGTGCAGCACGCCGGGTAAAGACCTCGGGTAGCCGCAAAGCCAGGCAATTTACCGAGCTGCTTCGTGGCTCATTCCTCGCCCATGAAATGGGGAAAGAACAATGCCTTCCCTCTGGGCCCCAGGTGACTGCTGTGGTGACCACATGAAGCAATTCACATATATATACATATAAAGCACCATACGGAGTCACGGTGTGCCGTTTCTGAGGCGTGGGTTTCAATTTTCCAAAGTGGGCTCCTTTCCAGGTGCGTCTCGGCACGGCTGCAGGGGCAGCTAGAACCGAGGCAGCGGGAGACAAACCGCTCTGACGTCCAACCACTTCCCTGGACCGTGCGCCCCTGCGATTTATCTTTTTAATTTATCTTTTTAATAACATTCCCTGCCCCCACCCCTTTTCTGAAAACAGATACATCTTCCAATTACAAACAAAAAGGGAAGGAGCACAGTAACATAGTGGTAACTTAGCCGTGAGGTCGTGGGCCTCGTTTGCTCAGCTCTCAGTGGGAGTAACAGTGGTACCCAAACCACAGGACTGTTGTACGGAATCAGTGAGAGACTGTAAAGAGCTTAGCACATTTGTAAGCATTTGCATGCTGGCTTTTATTAATCTTATTTTGATCTTGGTTTTATCCTGGGGAGAAAAAGGCAACAAACGACAGAGGGCAATACAACAGATGCATACTTACCTTAGGATCCTCTGTCTGGACCCAGAGCCCTTAAATACATACACTCAGTCAGTGCTTCTTAAACTTTGTGGCAAAGGACCACTGTCTGCTGGCTTCTTTCCGCCCCCAGTATGACAAAGTTGTAGACCTACTATGCGTAACGAGTACGCAGTTTGCTCCCCATGAGCTAGTTTGACAACACTCCTGCTGCAGGTTCAACAAATACCAAATTGCTATGAAGCTGCTGACTCTCAGCTTCTACACCTTTCTCGTCACGGATCGGTAACAGTTAGTGGATGAGTTAGCAAACCACACTTTTGAGAACAGTGATCTAGACTGTTCTTACCCCCTTTCTCCTCAGTCCCATTTTAGAGAGAGAGGAACTGCCCCTGAATGGCAAAGCTGAAAGTAAAAAAAACAAAACAAAACAAAAACAAACCAAAAAAACCTCCAAAAAACAAAAACAAATAAACCCCTGAAGAAACAGCAGAAAACTCAACCCCAAGTACATGTTAGAAAGTTCCAGAAATAAGACATCAAAGAGAACAAACAGAGGACAGTAACAGCATGAACACAGCCCAGCTGGGGCTGACCACCTTCGTCATACGGATCTAGGGACAAGACTTCACTTGGCACCAGCAGGGCAGTTATGGCTCCAGCCCTGAGGAGCCCAGCCCTCACGGGGCGGCCTCCCTGACCTTGGGGCGGTCTTCCTTCCTCAGAGCCACAGCTTCCAGTTTGGCTTCATACTCTGCTTGCACTTGGTCCCTCTTCTTCAGTACACTCTGCCGGAAGAGAAAGAGGAAGCACATCACACAGAGTTCACAAAGGAGACTTCTGGCCCCAGGCAGGTGCCTCTTTACCCCATTCCTCCCCAAGTCCTGGCACACCCAGGCCCCACCACCTGCTCCCAGGACACGTGACATGGACTCTGGAGGAAGCAGGGGTGGAGTAGGGGTGGCACCATTAACTCAGCCTGATACTGAAGGTGACGGAAGCTCTGGGGAAGGACAAGTAGGGGGAACAGTGCCCATCCTCAGCCACACTGATGAGAGGACTTGGCTGTGCTGAAATGGGAGGCTTGGCAGGTGACAAGGCAGGATGTTCTCTGAACCGTTCATGGAAAAGTCTAAGTCAGGAGAGTTCTTGACTCTGGTTCACCGAGTTGATGATCCCTGGTGGACTGATTTGCTCACTGATCCATCAGCTGCTCATCTGTCCCCCCCACTCTGGACCAGGCATCCAAAGAGCAGAGAGATACTGCCCCTACCTGAGGGGTTCCAGCCAGGGAAGAGGTGTAGACATAGCACAAAGGTGCATCTAGGCACAAGTCCAGAATCCCTAGAAGCACACAGTGAGCCTGCTAGGGTGAGGGGACAATCACTCCCAGGCCCCTGTAAGTGCGAGGTCGGCACCGGAGCGTGAGCGTCTCCCTCAATCTGTGCCCTGGGTGCTTCCCTTGCCCCACCTCGTGCTGGCCCTGCCACTGAGACCCCACTAGGTAGGACAGAAAAGAATGCGATCCACAGTCTAGGAAAGCATCTGTCTCATCCAAGGCTTTCTTTTTTCTTCTTTTAGTATAAGCAGCATGAACGGCAAATCAAGAGTGGTAAGAATTTTCTTTCCAACTCAGGAGTCACAAAGTGCTGTGAAAGCTGCTAAGCTCATGCTTTTCCCATAGGCACCTTCCCGCAGAGTATGGAGTCAGGCAGGAAGGAGCCATTCCTTGGCTAAGAGGTGGGCACCTTGTGTCCCTGATAACGTGCCAAAAAGTGAGGAGTGGCTGAACAGTTGAGTGCGCCCTGGGGGAAACCTTCTAATGGAATGTGTCAATGCAGGGAACCTCAAGTCTTCCCCCGAAGTAAGTATTTCCTTTGAGAAGTGTTTTACCCTGTGAAGAACACGAGGGGGAAAAAAAACGTGCAGCAGAGTAGCTTTTGTTTGCCACTTGTCTTTCTCTGAGTAGGAATGCCTGCAGCGCTATTCAACAGAACTCTCTGCGCGGTGGAAACTTTCCGTCATCTGCACCTAATGCAGGAGCCACTGGCCCCACCTGCTGACTGAACTCTTGAAATTGGCGGGTGTGACTGAGGAACTGGATTTAAATTTTTGTTTTAACTAACTTGAATTTAGTTAAAATTCAGTAAAAGCTGTTACTTAAACAGCTACCTATGGCTAGTGGCTACCATACTGGACAGTGCATAGATACATAAAGTAAAAAAAAAAGTCAGGGGTCCTTTCTGGATTTCCCAGAACCCAGAAAATATTCTAAATCTACCAGTCTGGTACTCGCAGGAGTAAAAATCATATTCTCTACCCAAACACACAATGCTATCCACGGAGACACAGATGGGGTTCTCCCGGGCACAGCGGACCAGCAGGGAGGGGCTGACTGGATCCTCATTACTGCCCCGTGGACTCTCATCATGGGACACCTCGTATCTTACTGGAAAAAGCACAGTAGCCAGACTAGGAATGGGTTGGGCTGTCCCAGGGATACTCTCTTTCTGTCAGTGTGGCAAGAACCTCGCAACCAAAGCTAGAAATGCTCTCAAAGCAGTGCCCCGGAACCCAGTCAGCACGGCGTGGGGCTGCCTGTCCCGCGTTCTGCTCCAGGACTCTCTGCGGAGGGTGCCAAGGCCCCCGGGAGGGGAGGGATGGTGAGAGCTGCACACAGCTACAACAGATAGGTGCATCTCCTCTCCCCACCCTAAAGCAGGTGAGGGGGCCCCAAGACTCAGCTCTACTCCCTCCCCTAGTTAGCCTGGGCCCTCCCTGGCCCAGGGGAGAGGTCGGCCTCTGACTCCTCAGCCCCTGCCACGCCCACGTCACCTGAAGTGGCCAGAATGCTGCCTTCTCATGCACACCGCTGGCGGATTTGCACTACCATCCCCCACCTTGCTGGACAGCAGGAAAGACTCACAAGGAGCCTGAAGAAGTGAAAGGATATTATCCCCATTTTATAGACAAGAACACTAAGGTACAGTGGAGGGACCTGGCTGAGGCCACTCCGCTAGCGACATAGTGGTGACTCAGGCATTTGCTGCCACGTTCCAGGACAGCGTGTAGTTTCCCAGTCTGACTGTGAGCCCAACCACGCTGCAGGCTGGGAAACAGGTTTTTGAATCGAAATAAACTAAGACTACCATCCTTGTTAAAAGCATCTTTGCACACAGTTGGTGATGATCTGCAAGGACCAGCCTTATACCCCAAACAACACAGGCTATGTCGATAAAACTGGTCAAACCAGCCTATGGTTGATGGGGCCTGAGCTTGAGACTGCAAAGGAACCCGGTCAGCAGCTACAGAGAGGTCCCACCATCCCTGAGTGACAAACAAAAGCTAGTCATCATCTGAGCTGCTCACAGAACTCTGTAGGGGTCTCTGATGCCGGTGGAGAACGTAAATCAAAAGGCAAAGTGCATGGGGATACTTTCCCGGCTACTTTGTGCCCCTCTGCTGCTTCCCTATTGAGCTATCCTCAACCCTGTTTCCGCCCTGCCTTTATGTGTCTCCATTCATGACCCAGGTGCTGGGGATCCAGCAGAGAACAAAAGGCACAAAACGCTTGCCTTCGTGGAGCTTACATTCTAGGGAGGAGGAAGGTATCACACAGTAAAATATATTAATATATGGGAAATATAGCTGTGTGTAGGGCTGAGTGAAGGAGGAAAAAAGAAAATAGGACAGGAAGATACAGAAGGCCAAGGGTTTAGAGGACAGCGGAATTGTACATAAAGTAGCCTCGATGAGAAGGTGACTTGTAATTAGACATGAAATACATTTTTCTCATAGGTTTTGTTTGTTTTAATGCAGAACATTTCATCGTGATTTTGAAATGGCCCTAGTAATCTGGTACTTCACTACCCTTATTTTCAAATGTAGAGAGGAAAAATGACTCCATCTGTCTAACAGATAAATTTCAAGGAAAAAGAGACGGGGAGGGATTTTTAAAAATACTTAAGAAACATATCGAGCAAAGTATGGATCTTATTTGGATCATGATTTCAAAAAACACCTACAAAAACGGTGTCCGAGACAACTGGGGAAAGGGAAGCTACCTGGATATTTGAGCTAATCTTAAGAAAAAAATTTTAAGTGTGATAATAATGTGGTTCTTCTTTTTTTAAAAGAGCACTTGTACTTTAGAGATATGTACCAAGTATTTTTGTACGAAGTGATCTGATGCCTGGGATTTGCTTTAAAATAACCCAGGCGGTGGGGGTTGGAGCAGAGCTGGAACAAAATGGACCATGAGTGGGCAACTCCTGGAGCTGGCTGACGGGTACGTGGGGGACTGTGATACCTCCACTCGACTTCTGGACGGTTCAATTTTTCCATAATAAAAAAGTTAAACAATGGAAACATAATACCAGCCATCCAAACTGTTAATAACAAGCTAATAATAACCACTGACCTACAAAGACAACAGTGTCTGGAAGTTAAATCACAGATACATTCTGTGGTTTGGCTTTCAATCTCTGTACTGGCTTTTTTCCAAGAAAATACCACAATGGTCAGCATCAGCTGGAAGGCTCAACATTCCCTCTCCAGCCCCGGAGCTCATGCTCACATCTTCCACCAGTGAGACCATAGGCTCACAAACTTATAGGATGAGGAAGAAGTAGCTCCAAAACCAGCCCCCTTTGCAAAAGGTCAGCAGCCACCAAAAAGCCACCTCGAGTCTGGAAGGTTTCTAAGCTTCAAATCTTTTTTGTAAGAGGGACATTAGGATTGAGGGTTGAGGAAGCAGATGAAAGCAGCAGGAACAACTCAGCCATGCGTAGAGGACTGCAGAACAGAATGGTTCATCTTCTGATATGCCAGGGTCTGATGGCCCAAAACACCCAAGGGGGATTCATGGAGAATAATGAGTGCTCAGTAATGAAGATGCTCGAATGGGAATAAAAATCAAATACCCAACATAGCGCTGTGGCTTGTTTTGGGGTGGTCCTCGAGGACAGTATTTTCCTGCAGACAGGAACATGAGTCTGACCTTGGTCCTGGTGACATAATTTCTGATTAAATGATTGAACTTAGGTTGCCCCCCCTTTTTTTTTTTAGGTTGCCCCTTTTGACATGCTCTTTTATACCTCCATTCTATCAAAAATGGACCACCTGTGAGTTAAATTTTCTAGGGCAGTGTGGGTAATATTAAAACCACACATTTCCCTCTAGTTCTAAAAGGTATTTGTTACAGATAACTTGGAAAATAAAGAAAAACATACAAGGCGGGGGAATCTCATCTTCTAGGCACAACCACTGACACCTTATGTCTTTACTTCTAGTTTTTTCTCTTGAATAGACTTCTTTGATGTTCCCCATTTCTGTGTCTTCTCTTCCTGGCAGTCTGTTATTTAGATGTTGGATACTGAGGTCTGGTCCTCTCATTTTCACACTTTTTTCTCTCAAATTCTCCATCTATCTTTTTGTTTCACCTTACATGTAATTTCCTTAACTTTTTCTTCTAACTTTTCTAATTTTTTTTTCATTTCTCTCATGGTTTTAATTGCCATGATCTCTTTGTTCTCTAGATAGCAAAAGTCTTGTTTTATGGTTGTGACATCGCTTTCTGAAGACATTAATGATTTTTTTTTCCTGGAAATTTTGTCTCCTTTAATGATGTTTCTCATTGAATATACTTTTTTTTCTTTGTTTTTACTTGATACTCATACTAGAATCTTCTCTTAAATATTCAGTGACCTTGCCTGCCCACTCATCCAAGAGGGAAACACTGACTGAAAGCTCTTTGCACATCGAGGGCTTGTTGACAATTCTCTACAGGGACCCTGCTGGGTCGTTTCATTGTGGATCCTTCCCCATTATCAGTACCCTCAAATCTCTTCTCTTGGCCTGTTTAGATTTTTATAGAAAAGGCTCTTCTAATCCTTGCAGGAAAGATATAAGAAAGTCAAGCAGAGGAAGATGACTAAGAGTCTCAGCATTTGGTAATCTTCTACTTAGCATCCTGATTTTATGATTTTAGCTCTCAACCTCAACTGTGCCTGGGGTCCCTGTTTTACCTCCTCCAGAGAATATGCCTCCAGTTCTGCCAGAGGACAGAAGGGACAGTGGCCTCTGTGTGAGGAGGGAGGTCAGAACCGGAAGCTCTAACTTCTTCTTAAACAGATTCCTGACTAATCCTTCTCTTCAGCTCTCCCATCCCAGAGGCACTTGGTGCTGCCAATTCTCCACCTTTCTGAAGGATTCCACTGTGTAAACCAGGAGGTCTCCAAGTTTCTCCCCCACCCCCCACAGTCAGCTTCAAAAGCAGTTTTTTGAGTCCCCTAAGTCCCTTATCCCCTCCCATGCTTGCTTTCCAGTCCCACTGTCTACTACTGTTTCCTCTTCTGTTGCTCTTTATCTTTGCAGGCTTCGACTTCAAACAAACAAACAAACAAATAAACCATTCTAGCGTCATCTTGGTGCAGTTTCGTGAAAAAGGAGTTTATATATTTAGTCTGCCATCACTGAGAATCTCAGATTGCTAATTTTTATATACTTGTCTTTTTAAAACATTTGAGATCATGGGGGCGCCTGGGTGGCTCAGTCGGTTGAGCGTCTGCCTTCGGCTCGGGTCATGATCCCGGGATCCTGGGATTGAGCCCCGCATCAGGCTCTCTGCTCAGTGGGAAGCCTGCTTCTCCCTCTCCCTTTGCCTACTGCTCTGTCTACTTGTGCTCTCTCTCTCTGTCAAAAAAATAAATACAGTCTTTAAAAACAAAACCAAAAACATTTGAGATCATGTACATTTCTCCATCCTGCTTCTTCATTTTTCCAAGAAATTATGCCCTCAATCTATAATTACTTTTGTTTAGGAAAGAGGACCTTTTTTTCCCCCTCCTGACTCAATCTTCCAGAAAATCTCTGTTTTGGGGGCGCCCGGGTGGCTTCATCAGTTAAGCATCTGCCTTTGGCTCAGGTCATGATCTCAGGGGTCCTGGGATCCGGCCCCCGCGTGGGGCTCCCTGCTCAACAGGGAGTCTGCTTCTCCCTCTCCCTCTGCCCCTCCACCTCCCGCCCCCCACTCGTGCTCTCTCTCTCTCAAATAAATAAATAAATCTTTAAAAAAAGAGAGAAAGAAAATCTGTTTTTGTTTTCAAAGGCACTAGAAGTGGCCAACTTGAAGCCTGGTCACTCGACTCATTCGCTCCACCTTGTGGCTCATAGAGGAAAAGGTGGGCAGGCTGGAAAAAACCCACAAATAACGGATACTTGGAAAAAGCTATCCCGGAACATTGTTCAAATTATCTCCAACTCAAAGACAAACTATGTCTTTAAAACCAAACTTCTGCATCCACATCTCACACCCCTAACCACAATCACCAATGACCTCCATATTATTAAATACAACGGTCACTGTGGATCATGCCCCTTTTAAAAACTTTTTTTTTTTTAACGATTTTATGTATTTATTCATGTGAGAGAGAAGCAGAGGCAGAGGGAGAAGCAGGCTCAAGAAGCAGGGAGCCTGATGCAGGACTCAATCCCAGGATCCCAGGATCATGACCTGAGCCGAAGGCAGACGCTTAACCATCTGAGCTACCCAGGCACCCTAAAAACATTTCTCTTGGCTTCTTCTACTTTTTTTCTCCTACTACACTACCAATCCTTCTGAGTCTCCTTTTCTACTTGTTCCTCCTCCTAGTTAGGTACTAGGCCACTAAATATTGTCATGCCTCAGAGCCAGGCCTAGACTAGTTACCTGGATCTCACCTCACTAGATGGTCTACTCCCCTCCCAAGGAGGTAAACACCATCTATACACAAACAACTCCCACATTTCTATTCCCACTCTGAACTAAACTTATAACCAATTGCCATGACATCTCTATTTTAATGACTAATAGGTATTTTTGAACTCAGTATGGCCAAAACAAGTTGATTCCCAGCTGCCCAAACTTTCTGCCCCGAACTTCCCCATCCGGACGAACAGCAACCACTGTCCACCCAGTCGCTGAAGCCAAAAACCCAGGAATCATCACCAATCCCTCCTTTTCTGATTTCATATTAATATAGCAGCAAGTCTGGTCGGCCCTTCCTCCAAAATCTACCCTAATCCACCACTGTAGCCCAAGCTCTACCACCAGAGTTATCCACCACATGGCTCCCTGTGACAGTCTCCCAAATGTCTCTCTGCCTCCACTCTCAGTCCCTACAACCCGTTCTCCGCACTGTTGTAGCACTAGCCGTCTTCTTGAAGTAAATACTGTATCCTGTCATTCCCCTGCATAAACCCAAATGCCTTCCCTTCTGTTCCTAAGACTAAAACCCACACTCTTACCACCATGGCCTTTAAGATGCTGCTACTATGCCTGTCCTGGCCCCCACCTATCTCTCTGACCTCACCTCTTCCCGCTTGCTCCCTTGCTCGTTGGACTCCACTCACACCGGCCTTTCTGATCTGCAAAGACACCAAGCTCACTTCTGCTTTAGAGCCTTTGCACCGGTAGTTCCTTCTGCCTAAAATGCTCAATCCTCTGGTCTTTGCACAGGTAACTCCTATATTCAAGTCTCCAACCGAAGCCACTTCCTCTGTGTGGCTTTTCCTTACCACCCTCTTCTGATTCAACCCACCCCAGTCATTCAGCAAGACCTCTGAGATAAGCATGCTCCTTGCCTTGTAGGTAAACCCATCTCTTAAAAATAACAAGATATGGGACATGCAGTAGTTCTATATCTGTTAATGTTTCAAATTGACCACAATGTCAAATTCAATTAAACATCTGCTAACCACCTTCTATGAATAAGGCAGTATGGGAAATAACCCATACTCTACTCTAACCTCCTTAAAGCTTCTCCTACTCGTGTCCTGGTCATAAGGATGCCAGTACTCAAAAGGCACCGACTGAAATCTGTAAGGACGCTAAGATGTTCTCTCCCAGCCCATCACTATCTTAATTACATTTTCCCCATACATAGTCTATAGGATGTGAAATCCCATATAAGGGCTCATGTGCACATGTCTTCGGGGTGTTTAACTTGAGTCCTGGGCCTGAGGGTAACTTTGGTACCTCTCCCTCTCACATGCTGTTCACTATCTCTCCTCAGCATCCTTGAAATACATGACCTCAACCATCTTTCTAGTACAAGCTATCCTCATTGTTCACCGAACATTGTTCATGTGTCCCACATGGCCTGATGACAACCCTACTTTTTCTGTGCTTTCTTTCTACCTCCAAAGGGAACAGAGCACACCCAGGCACAAGTGCATTTAAAGAGAGACAGTTTGAAACTCAGCCTTGAAAAACAGGAACTGATCTGGTTTGCTTTTTGGCCAAGAGTAAAGACACAGGTACAAGGTGACTGCTCATTACAACTATGGCCATGGGACAAAGACAAGATTTACCGATGGGGCTCTATTTCTTCATCTATACAATGAGCAAGATAGACAAGATGATCTAGATCGAGGAGATGAAGTCACTCGAGAGACCTTTTCGAACTTAAGAGAGGAACCCTAACCTTAGCCCCATTAGGAGAGGGCTTTGATGATCTCCAGCATTTTCTCCATGCAGGGCTCAGCTGACCCACAACTACTTCAAATTCCTAAGGCGCAGGCCTCTCGTTCCAAACGATGAGGATGAATACTCACTTTGGTCCACTCAAGCCATAACCGAGTAGACTGATAAAACGTCACCACACCAAAACCTCCCCACCAAAACATAACTGGAAGGACTTGCTCAGTTCGGAAGACCATCCAGCAGTCAATACTGACCATGTCACAGCCAGGCCTTCAGCAAGCTCTCTACTGTATGTTTCGTTTTCATACTGAACAGCAAAGTCGATCCCACCTACCCCCCAAATCAGAAAGTTACTTCGGAAATGGAACTATACGACTCTCTCAGAGGAATAGAATTCAGCTAAGAATTCTTACAGAGCAGCAGTATTACAAGGCAAAGGCAGGGGAGCCACTTAAGACACCTATCCCCCTCTCCCAGTGTCTTTAGACCTGGCCACGCAGACCTCAACCATCATTAGGAATATGAAATAGCTGAACGTTAGTTCAGCCTTGCATGGAGAAAATACTGGAGATCATGGACCCACGCCATCCTGGCTCTGTCATCAAGTCACTCCTGTCCTACCCAGACCTCTCTGCAGAGACATTTTCCCTTTGGGAAGAATGGGAGTGGGTAGACCTTGTTTCTTTCTAACCAGGCTTAGCCCAGCTCACCAATGGGGCAGAGTCAACACTTCCTCCTTTCTATGCCTTTCCCAGAAAATACTGTATACACTCCCATTCTCCCAGCCTGATTAACCTGATTAATGTTTATTCAGGCTTAGTGAACAAGAAACTCAATACATATGCCTCACACAGGGGGTGAAGAAAGAGAGCAAACAAACAAGTGTTTCTTTGGTGTAGAACTTCAATTACTCACATAAGCTTATGCCTCACTGTAGAATAATATCTTAATAAAGATGCCAGATAAACCTTAGCTAAATGACAATTTCAAATCCTGCTTCAAGTACAAATATATATTAAGTACTAACATACCTGCCACGTGCAAGAACAAAGTAATTTGTATTGTAATATCCCAGGACGTGTATGTATCAGATTTTCAGTCTGGCAAGGTTAAGGGAGAATTTCTGATGAAGGCTGTGTCTCTATTAAGAGACAAATTCAAAGACACCCCAGGGACTGTAAAATTTTATTTTTGTTCACAAAAATAGATACTATTAACTTTATAAGTAAAGCAAAATATTCTGGCTTGTTTTAAGCAAGTAAGGATGCCTTTTTTTTGAGATGTAACTGACACATAACATTATATTAGTTTCAGGTATACAAAATAATGATTTGTATATATTGTGAAATGATCACCACAGACTAGTTAACATCCATCACCACACACGGTTATACATTTTTCTTTGATAAGAACTTTAAGAACTACTCTCCTAGCAACTTTCAAACATATAATACGTTATTAACTATAATCACCATGCTGTGCGTGACAGCCCAGGACTTACTTATTACTTATAACTGGAAGTTCATACCTTTTGACTCCCCTCACCCATTCCACCCACCCCCCCAGCCCCAGAATGCCTTTCTGCACTTGTTTCAGCCACAGAATTAAATATGCCATGTATAGGTTTCATTAAAAAACAAAACAAATAAACCCAATGTAATAGAGGAAAATGAGTAGGAAGTTTATGGAAATCAGGGGCTGTGGTTTTCAGTCTCAGTTCCAATAATTACCAATAAAACTGCCTCAGGCTAATGATGTCACATGTCGAGTTTTAGCCTTATCATCACCATGACTACCACCACTTCACCTTACAGATAAGGAAATTCATACCATTTCCCAGCCCATTGTGAGATCCAGACCCAATCCTGTCTTTGAAAGTGTTTTATTATCAGCTTTACAGAGTACACATGAGACAGTGATTCATTCTAGCAGGAACATTTTCCATTGTCCACAATTTAACATGTATCAAGAGCCTTAAAAGGTTCATACCCGGTGAAACAAGATGGAACACGGGTAATGGGTATATGGGGGTTTTTCATATTATTCTCTTTGCCTCTATTGTATGTTTGAAATTTTCCATAAGGGTTTTTTTTTTTTTTAAGTTTTTATAACTAGCTGATTCATTACTTTTTACTCCCCTTCTTAAGGTGTAGAATATTTTCATATTGCCATGATTTTTCTGGTTTTCCATTTTTACAACCCAAAGTTGTCTGATGAGTCTCTCCCAAGAGATTCTTGTCAATCCTTACCCCAATCCTTCTTAAAGGGGCATTGGTGGTTCAGTGGTAGATTTCTCACCTGCCAATCCTTCTTAAAGGGGTGCCCTAGATCTGCCCCAAAAACAGATCAATAAATCAGAGGTCTCCTTTGGGAAATAGGAAGAGGGGCTACTTGGGATGTTCAACACAGAGCGACATAACCTTTTCTGTTGGTCAGGAAGCCTGACACTTTTCTCTAATGGGTGTCACATTGTAGGAGTCTCTGTAGCTGTCCTCTCAAAAGGGTCTAAGTGCAGGCTGGGGTAGTTTCTAGTGTGGGCATTAAAGCATCTGACCCCATCCTTATTCTGCATTTAGAATGTGAGGTTGGAAATCATTTGTCCTCACAGCTCCTGTCTTTTCTCATCCATTGCTGCTAGATCAAAGCCATTCTGATTCTTATTCCATTTGTACGTCTCCTCCCTCTCCCTCTTTCTTTAAAAGCTTTTAAAAATCTTGTAACATTCATTCTAAAATTTTACAGTGATATGCTGTGGGTTGGCTCTCTCTTCATTCCTTTTGCTGGTCAATCAGCATGTCCTTTTAATCTGAAAACTCACATCCTTTAGCTCTGGAAGATTTTTCTTGTATTATTTCTTTCATAAGTTCCTTCCATCAGTCTTTGCTGTTCTCTCAGGGACTCTTATCAGACAGATGCTGAACCTTTGCAAGTAATCCTCTATGTCTCTTATCATTCTTCCACATTTTCAGTATTTTTGCATTTTTGTTCTACTTTCCAACTACTTGGTTTCCTTATTGTACTTTCCAAGATTTCCTCAACCTCACCTTTCAACTTTACTCTTCAATTTCATCTCAGCAAATCAGATTTTAACTTCCAAGAGCTCTAATCATCCAAATGTTCTCTTTTCACAGCATCCTGGTCTTGTTTAGTAGATGTTATACCTCCATGAACTCTTAGAGAACGTTAAGAGTTTCTCCCACACTATTTTTCTTCATTTAATTCACATACGTGGTTCACTATGTGTTCTATTTATATGCCTATGAGATCAGACCACATGTGTGATCCTGCCCACCCAGGAAGAAGGAAGCCTATACCATGTGCAAATAGGCAACAATAAATTACTTTTTGAAAATGACTAAAACAAGGAACCTACTTAAGTGCACAAGGAGTGAGCCAGCTTACCTTCATAGAATCAGAGTATAAAATATATTCCCTGAGCACAGGTAGGAAGTCTTCTGTCATGTCATCTGTCAGCTCTTCCAAGGCCGTCGAGCAGCTGCCAATGCAAGCTGACACACCCTCCAGGGGCTCAGCCAGCCCCCCCTCTAATGCACTCCACGTGGAGTACACAGGCCCATATTCTCGCAGCTCTACAAGGTACTCTAAAGGGAGAAGAGAAACTAAGTAAGACTTGGTGGGTAATTAAGACAATCACTGGTATTACTGACTCAGTAACAACTGTAGCCAAGAGCTCACTATAGTAAGATGTTATTTCCTTGGGCATTCACTCACCAAAGCATGCTGTCTTTTAAACACAACATTGTTTACAGTTCTTTAAAATCTCTATAAACCTATATTATAGCTAACATCATAACATCACCTGACTTCACCCCATAGTAGGAATGCCATGCTTCTGGATAATGGGGACCACAATGCCTTCTGGGGGAAGTGGTAGGAGCTACATCCACCACATATCTTCAAAAATAACCACGCACCTACTCATACAGTGAAGCAGTATTTTAACAGCAGTGGGGGCAGAGTTTCACACAGGTTTAGGGGGAATCTTTTTAAGGGAAAGAAAAATCAGTGGCAATGGAAAAATAATAGGATTTTAGGAAATATTTTGATACGGATGTGGTCTTACATATGCAGAATCACTCTCATTCAGAGGTCACCCCAAAACTGTGGTCCCATCGGAATTTATTCCACATGCTCCTTAGATGTGGATGGTACTGAAAGATACCTCCAGCACCTGCAGGCCCCACATAATACCATCAGTGGGTAGAGGAGAATGAAAGTACAGGGAAAAAGGGCAAATATTGATTTATTTCCTCTCAAAAAAAAAAATCTAGCCCATCATTCGTCACCAGGATTCTTTTTTTTTTTTTTTTTTAAGATTTTATTTATTTATTTGACAGAGAGAGAGAGAGAGAGCGCATGCACAAGCAGGGGGAGCTGCAGGCAGAGGCAGAGGGAGAAGCAGGCTCCCCGTGGAGCAAGGAGCCCGATGCGGGACCCGATCCCAGGACCCTGAGATCATGACCTGAGCCAAAGATAGATGCTTAACTGACTGAGCCACCCAGGTGTCCCGTCACCAGGATTCCTGCCATTACAAAAAAAGGTTTTTGCCATTTTTTAGTAACCAATGGATGGCAACTAATGGAGAATCCTTTTTGGTGTGTTTCATGTCTTGTGCCAGCATGATCATTAATGTTCCAGTTTCTCTGGCCTACACATGTGTAAGAAGACAAAAAGCCCGAATATTCTGGCATACAGAAAAACAGGTGGCCACAAGAGGGGTGGGGAGGGAGTGGTGGCAACAACCCGGAAGGTTCCAGAAAGGTCTCATAACTCCCCAGGTCAGGAAGAGTGGGTCTGAAATGAAGCAGGGGTGGGGCAGGTGAGTCAATTTCAAGTTGAAGGCTCATTAGGACAACTTTGGCAAACACAGGTCTCTATGCTGTCCTTTTGAACCATCTCTCTGCCAGAAAGGTACCAAAGTTTGTTTTTTAAATTATCATTCCCATGAATGAAAGGAAGTTGAGTCAATGTCTTCACTTTTAAAGCTAAAGTTAAGAGAGAGAGAAGTGGAAAGAAACTCCTCGGGGCTGAGAAGTGGCTGTATGCTATGGGGAAAGCAAACCCAAGGCTGAGAAGCAGGGCAAAGGAGGGGGCACAAAATTATACTCTGCTCATGACAACCCCCTCCTCTCCTTGTATTTATTTTTTAGTTTTGTAAGCGTGACCTCATTTCTCCAGTTTGATTCTGCTGAGCACACGTGAATGTCATT
The DNA here is from genome assembly GCF_004348235.1 of Phoca vitulina. Classification (NCBI taxonomy): domain Eukaryota; kingdom Metazoa; phylum Chordata; class Mammalia; order Carnivora; family Phocidae; genus Phoca; species Phoca vitulina. The sequence goes on along the minus strand of NW_022589724.1, from coordinate 13,265,375 downwards.
TCTGCGCACATGCTCCGTGGGCATGATCAATATCTGCACAATATCTGCTCACCTATTTCTTCCTTAATGATCCTCTGGGCTATTCGGTCAATGGTTCCCAGTTTGAGCGCAAATGTATCTAAGTAGTCGCCGATAGCCGCAAACTCAAGAGGTCGACTCCTCAGCTTGTAGCCTCCAGTGACGTGCTTGACAGACTCGCCCACTCTGGTCAGCAGCGCCATCCCTTGCTTCTTGTAGACATTCAGGTCCTAAGGATGACACATAAACAAACAAACTCAAGGGGCTCCATCACTCCCACAGCCAGGCCTCGGTAAACCCAACCCCTTTAGGTGGTTTCTTCTTGGAAGTGGAAGACTCCGAAAACAGGGAGCTGAGTTAGAGGACTGACCACGTACACAACAGTCCTCTCTCCTCGCCATCAGAGACAACCAAACGCACACACCTGAGCTCTTCCACCAGAGCAGGACTCCTACCTTTCTGATCGGGCTCACTCACCTGAGTATGCTCTCCTTTAAACTCAACACTGTTTCTAACATGATTGTTTTAAAGTCTCTGACCAAGGGAAAAAAAAAAAAAGTCCCTTTCTCTCATATAAAATATCCTAAGTTATCTTTAGGAGAGCTGAAATTCATTCTATTCATTTATTTATATCCCAAGCAAAGTGATATAAAGAAAGGAGGGAGAAGAGGACAGGAAGTAGGAAACAGTGATAGAAAAAGCAGCGCAAGAATACCCAAGCCAAGGAAAGATGCTGTAAACAACAAAACACTTTATCCTGAACGTCTTGGTCAGGGCATACACGGGAAATATGCTGAGCTACATGAGCCACTGTATCTAAATTTAAAATGCATATCAGTCTGCCAGGTCAAATGAACTTCCTCCTGTCATCCAACTCTAGGAGGAATCGACAGCACCTTCAGGTTGTTCGACGTCACCTCCTTTAATGGTGCCTTCAAAAATGGTTTTACAGAAGATCGGGTGTCTGCTCCTTATATCCACCCTCAACACAAACAGTAGGAATTCCTGGTCCGAGGAGGGCATGTCCACAGAGATACAAGGGAACACAGCACAAGGCCACTGCTTTCTGGTCACCTTGTCTGGTTTGGGGATGGAGCAGAGAACAGGGCGGCCCCCTCCCATTTCACCGCCCCAGTCACAGGCTCCTGTCTCCACAAGTGTCTGCAGGGGAAACTGCTCCTGATTTCACTTCCTTCTTCTTTAGGCAGCCAAGGCCTTCACTTGGGCTCTTGATTCCACTCTTTCCTAGCTACACCTCGCTGACCAGCAAGGCCCCCGCCCATCAACCATTCCCTCTCCTGTCTGTACCTTCAACTTCTCACCCTTCGGTGCGTAATAGACACCCAGGGCTCACCCATCTTCAAAACAGCGGCAATTTCCTCCAGCTCCCCTCCTCCATTTCTCTTCTTCCTTCCAAAGTCAGGCTACCTGGGAGAATGTTCCAAAGATTCCATCTCCTCTTCTAGCCTCAGGTATCCTAGACAAGAAAACGTCCCCGTAGACACCTGGCTTTCACAAGACAGTAACGGAAGCCTTGCCATTCTTTGCACTGCTTGCAGATTCAGTACTCTCGGGAGCAGGGCTAGACCCCAATGGGCTCGCTGGCCTGCAGAAGCTCTATTCCAAGTAGAGGCTTAGAAGAAAACCCCCAGTTAGCCAAGTCAACATGCTGCATGAGGTTATTGGGTAGTGTCTCTCTGACTGCTGCACCCATTCTGCCAAAGATAAAAACACTGATCTGAACACGGGCGATACTGAGCATCCCCCCACCTCTCCCAGCATTACTGGCTTCTTCTCAAAGACACTCCTGGCTTGTGGTTAAGATCAGGTTATCACGAGGAAGAGGAATGCTTCTGCCTTCACTGTGGCAGACCGCGTCAAGGCCTCACCCAAGAACAAGACCAAATTATTCAAGGCGTGCCAGAAGATGGGGCACCTGGGGAGGGGGAGATGGGGAGCTCCTGTGGGGTCACACAGCACATAGTACAGCACCGCGTGTCAGTTTCACGAGACGAGGAAGTTCTGAGGATTAGCTGTGAATGGACTTAATGCTACTGAAATGTACGTCTTAAAACGGTTAGGATGGTAAATTGTGCATTTTGCCACAATCTAAAGGAAAAAAAAAAAAGAACAAGATGGGGTTATTTAGTACATTCAGTTCAGCAAGTAAAACTGAACTAGGCTAGGATTTGTTCTGTGTTAAGAGTTGACACCCCCGCACTCACTCATGGGAAGTTGGATTGTGGTTAAGACACTAAGGACTTTTTGTTTGTTTAATCATTCATCTGGCCCACAGATAAATGCCCCCCACCCCACATCTTTCCTCTTTAATCTCCACATAGATTCCTAATGACCAAGGGTCCACGTGTTCTCCCCTGTGTCTCTCTGCTCAGTAAGGAGGACCAAGACTGGGGCCTGCCAGGTCAACAACCTGAACCGTGCATGAGGCAGTGAGTTGCAATGTTGGAGAATCGGATGGATTTTACTCTGTGTAACAACCGTATCTGAGGATCTGTTACCAGGAAATATTTATTTTGAAACAGAACACAAGTTTGATGTGGGGGAAATAGGCCTTTAGGAAAAAAAGAGATAAATGGGAAGGTCATCAATGGGGCTAAAAAAATGCCAGTGGTGGTTTTAAAAAAAAGAAAATACTAAAGGACTTGGCCAGGTGGTTTCCATCGTCTGGAGAACGGCACCCTCTCTAAAATCTTTAACGTCAGCTGATGTTATCTGCAAATATTTCTCAATTTTGCCATTTTGAAAAAGAAAATCGGGAAATCCCTGAGCTTCAACACCCTTGCCAACATGGGACAAAGCACCTATGGCCCGAGGATGGGAATGTGACCCACGGAGGTAAAGAGATGTGGCTACAAGGAGCTGGCATGAGAATCTGGGCCTGAGATCCCATTTCTGCAGACATTTAGGGCAGAGTGCCTCAGAATTCCCACCAGTTCTGCCAAAAGGGAAGTGCACACAGAAGCCAGGGCGTGACCAACCTGGGTGGAGACACAGAACCTGGCAACTGTGTGGGACCCAAACGTTTCTCTGGCAAATGCTTGGAAAAATGCCCACCCAATAGGAACGTGGCTGTGGGCAAGTAACACTCAACTCGTCTTGGTCGGGCAGTCAGATACAGAGGGGAAGTGTGGCCTCCAGAGCCATAAAGACCCAATCTCAAATCCTAGTGATGCTACTTGAACACGTACTGACTCCTTGAACTCCAGTTTCCTCATCTGTAAAATGAGGTTGGTTCCTGTGACGGGTTCCTGTGAAGAGCATCCTTACCAAACCCTCACTAGATGTTCTTACACTCTGTTCTTTCAGCCCACTCTTGGTAAGAGCGGTCTGACCCAGTAATATGCCAAGAAGTGTTTAAGGAAATGCTCATCCCTCCTTTCGGCGAGTGAAAATACTCTAACTCCCTCTGCTGCTGCAAAGGGGTGTTTCTTCCAAACTCTAACATGGAAACGCTGCTGAGGTAACTGGACACCAAAAAAAAAAATAGAGCAATTTGATGACATCCACTATTGTGGGCCATTCACAAAGGTGGTTTGTGAGAGATCAAAGCAGCTTCTGAGAAAGAGCCTGAAGGATACTAATTTGGGGGAAGAACATGAAAAACTCTGTTCTTACCTTAGCAGTAAGGAAAACATTAAAGTGTTCATTGAAAGAGAGCACAGGATGATCTGTAATTCTTTTTAGGAATTTATCCAAAGCTTTTCTTCTGGTCTCCACAAACTCTTCTGAAAAACGATCTACAACACCTTTCACCACAAACTTCTCAGGAAGCGGCTATGAAGACAGGAAGAAAAATATTCAGAGTAATTGATAAGATAGCGGAAAGAAAAACCACAGGCTAGCAAATGATTCTGTCCAAGAACATACTCCTTGTTCGGGTGGATCTTTATGTAGTCATCAATATAAACCTTTCTGAAACATACAGATGGAGTAAATCACAGCTACCCTTCTCCGTTTGATAACCCAAGAAGTAAAATGCTAGAGACTAGTCCTTGGAACACAGAAAACAGTCAGTCCATATGTATCCAGTAAATCAAATATTGCTCTCTTTGGCAGCACATACACTAAAATTGGAACAATACAAGGATTAGCATGACCCTGGCACAAGGATGACGGTAAATCCAACAGTCTAGCTATCTGTACATTGCTGAATGCACAGGTGGTATGATGAGAGCGTCGGGCCAGAGGGACAGTCCACGGAAAGAAGGCAGACAAGATCAACCACGCAAAAATTGATTTAAATAGATTCACATTCTGCTCCCAGTTCAAGGGGTAGAAGAACTTGGTGAATGGAGAAATAAGTACATTGGGCAAACCCATGTATCTAAAAAACACCTCTTCCAAGCCAATCTTTTGTGTAGGTTTACACTCAAAAGTTCTTAAAAATGTAATTTCCTTTGCTCCTCTTACTCAAACAAATGTCTCTGTAATATTTGCTTTGAGCCAGTATTGCGGGCAATTTACAACTACCTGGTTACTAAGGGATCTTTGAGCTTTGACCTATTTCCATAGTAGCTTTGATTAAGTGCTTGATTAAAAGGCCCTCCCCATTACTACCATGAGAGAGAGAGAGAGAGAGCATCTGCTAGTGTGCAATTTGAAAACGTTTGGGTTATGAAATATTAAAAAAACATTTACATTAAAAATTGGACAAACGATTGGTACATATTTTTTCAAAGATCTACAAATGGCCAACAAGCACGTGAAAAGACATACAAATGCAAACCACGGTGAGATCCGACTTCCACACCCATGAGGATGGTCCGAATAAGGGAAGAAAGAAAGAAACAAAAGCAAAACAAAGAACAGAACAAGTACTGGTGAGGATGGAACAAGATTTAAGTCCAGACCCTCCTTCAGCCCCATATTCTGACAATAAAGAGGTCTATTTCTTTTATTTTTTTTGAAGATTTTTATTTATTTATTTGAAAGAGAGAGCGCATAGGAGCAGGGGCAGAGGCAGAGGGTGAAACAGGCTCCCCGCTGAGCAGGGAGCCCGACGTGGGGCTCGATCCCAGGACTCTGGGATCATGACCTGAGCCAAAGGCAGGCGCTTAACCGACTGAGCCGCCCAGGCGCCCCAGTTTATTTCCTTAAATTATAAACCTTCAAGTGCATGCACGAGCACACAAAAACAGACACAAGGACTTCACCAACCCGAAGAAGTGGAATCCTAAGGTATCTGGAGTGGAGAAATCAAGAAGTGATCCCAACTTTGAACCCTTTCAAAGACTTGTAGTCTGGCACCATCAACAGCCCTGGGATGAAGCACTTGGAAGAGCTTTGGAAAGGCAGGATGTTTTCCATCTCCAGAATAGAGACCGTGGCTCCATGCCTCCAGGGTTCATCTTCCCCCTCGGCCAAGCTGTCTGACTTCGGTCAAGTGGCTAGGTGTGCCTCATTTAATGTAACAGATAATCTCCTGGTCCCTCAGTTTCTTCTTCGTTTGTAAAAAAATAGATAACAGTAATGCCAGCCTCTCAGGGTTGTTACGAGGATTAAAATTCGCTGCTAGGCTGAACGTGCTCCACACAATTCCTACTGCAGAGGAAGCAACAACAAAAGTTTGGGGGGGGGTCTTTGCTGTAGGAGGGGCAGCGGCTTCGGGAACTACTAATCTTCGGGGACAGCCATGTCCAGTTACATCTTGAAATGGTGGCAGTGTGCAGGCAGAAGAGGCTAAGAGCTGACTGGTTTCTTTTTACCAGATCGGGAGTTCTAGAGGGCATGGCGGAAAGGCATGGAAATGAAGAGAGAGAGGGTAGCAGAGTGAGGAATAAAATTACAGAGCCGCATGGAGAGAACACGTCCAACTTAGACAGCCGGTAGAGCTTACGCCTGGGGAGAATATTGGAGACGGGGTACTGGGTGAGATGCATAGGGCCATCCAGCCCAATGTTCCGGCCCAGTCAAAAGCACCAGGGAATCTGTCTTAATAGGGTATGGTTGTTCTTTAAGATAACTTCTTTGTTCTGATCAGTTCTTCTCCCATTCCCTTAGGCAGCCATTCTCCTTAAACCCTACACTAAACCCCCAACCTTTCATGCTAAGCACAATACCATCTCTCTGACATAGGAACCAGGTGTAAGGGCATCACATAAACATTCCCTAACCATTCTGCTTCCTCCACAGAAACCCATCTCCCCTCCATTTCTCAGGTCCCTGTGGACAACATACCCAACCCCCAACACACCACAAAGCTAACTCTTCTGTGTCTTTGACCCATTAGTTCACTATCATGCATGTGTTGTCATTAATTAATTATACCTTCTTTTCCCTGTACCTTCCACATTTCCTCCTCACCTGGCTCTGTTCCCGAGTCTACAAAAATATAGCTGGTTCTCTTTCTACCCCAAAATAATAAACCCAACTATCCCTTGACTTTACATCTTCTTCTCCACCCTCCTGCGGGGCTCACTCAACCTTTCTGAAAGAATCATTTATCTTAACTCCCACTCCTTCCATCGATGTCTCAGCCCCAAGCTTCCTCCACCCCAAAACGAAGTTGTCTTTGGTTCTCCCTTCAATCCTGCATTTCTCCGCCTTATCCCTAACCCAATGCAGACCACTCTTTTAAAGATGATCAATGGCTCTCTAACGACCAAATCCAGTGGATATTTACCTGCTCTTATTTCATGAGTCCTGGTGAGCATGCTCTGGTTTGCTTATGCTGAATAGGACTTGGGAGGAAAGCCTAATGAGAAAATAAGTGGCTAGGTGTGCCTCATTTAACGTAACAGATAGTCTCCCGAAATAGTTAATTCATTCTTCAGGTTTAGTACATTGAACTTCATGTTTAATGAATCAGGGAAGCTTGCTATTTAAAGGAACCCCAGAGTGAATCCTTCTGCAAACAAAATTTCCTTCTAAGCATTATTATTCCCAAACGTATATGGCTTCGGAAATTTGTTTCTTCCTATTTCGAGCTTACTTAAAGGGGACTTAAAGCCTAGTCTTGGCGTCACCTTTATAATTACCTTCTGGTTCCTTTATGCATAGGAATCTGGGTTGCTGATGAAATCAAGTGCCTCTTTGGACTGCAACTGAGCTCAGCACAGCTCCAAGCACATGGTAGATGTCACACACATGCCAGCTATTTTTATGACCTTGTAAACACTGAGAACAGAAGGCAGAAGGGGAGTGGACCAAAGGGTGGAATTTCCATACATCTTTGAGGCCAAAATGTTTTTTAAAAACCCTCTGTGATACATACCATTTCACACCCACTAGGATGCCTATAAGATTTAAAAAAAAAAGGAAGCAAGTACGTGGAGAAATTGGAACCCTCATACATGGTTGGTGAGAATGTAAAATGGTACAGTCTCTGTGGGAAACAGCTTGGCGGCTCCTCAAAATATTAAGTGTAAGATTAGCATAGGATCCAGAATTCCATTCCTTGGTACGCAGCCCAAATAATTGAAAGCAAGTGTTCAAACAAAAACTCGTACAATCAATGTGCAAGTAGCATTATTTATAATAGTTGGGTTGGGAAAAAGGGGAATGAGAAGCGACTGCTTCATGGGTATAGGATTCTTCTGGGGGGGAATGAAAATATTCTGGAATTACATAGTGGTGGTGACTGTAAAACATCATGAATGCACCAAAAGCCATGGAGTTGTACACTTCTTAAAATGGTGAATTTTATGTTACTCAAATTTTACCTCAATTTTTTTAAAAAAAAGCTGTGGTGACAGAAGCAAATGTCAGAGAGGAGAGAAAACACTGTGCTTTGAAGATGGCAGAAGGGGCTTTGAAGATGGCGGAAGGGGCCATGAGCCAAAGGATGTGGGAGCCTCTAGAAGCTGGAAAAGTCAAGGAACCAACTCCCCCCTGGAGCCTCTATGAGGAATGCAGCCCTGCCACCTGGATAGTAATCCACTGAGACCAATTCTGGACTTTTGACCTCCAGAATATAAGGTGATAAACTTCTGTTGTTCAAATCGCTTGCTAAAAAAAAAAAAAATCTTACCTGGTATGGGGGTGAGGGAGTGGATAAGGATAGAGATGAAACAAGATGGGCCACTGGGGATAAATGCTGAAACTGGGCAGTGAGTACATGAGGGGGTTCATTGCACTGAATTGCTCTACTTTAGTATTTCTGACGTTTTCCATAATGAAAACATTTTTTAAAAACAACACATGCATGTATATGTTGGAACTTAGAAAAAATCCTATTTGTGGGGCACATGGGTGGCTCAGTCAGTTAAGCGTCTGCCTTCGGCTCAGGTCATGATCCTGGAGTCCCAGTATGGAGCCCCATGTCGGGCTCCCTGCTCAGTGAGGAGTCTGCTTCTCCCTCTCCCTCTACCCACTCCCCTCTCTCTCTTGTTCACTCTCAAATGAATAAAATCTTTAAAAAATATATTTTAAAAAACCCTATTTGCAAAGCATTACAATAACCCATTAAATATTTCAAGGTTTAACCTTATAAAATATTTACGTTTTCATAGCACTTGATACTTTGGTCAAGCACTTTCACATGTATTATATTTCATAATAGTTTATAAGAAAGTACCTTATAATCTGTGAAAACAAAAGCATACTTCCTGTAGGTTGTCATGGAAAGCTACTATTTCATAGTGCGAAATCTGCACAAAGATTTCAATTGCTCAATCTTGAAATGATCCAACTTCCTCTTGTCAGCATTTGCTTCTTCAACAAATATTAATTTGCAATTAACTGCAAATTGCAATTAAACAAATATTCAGCAACACACCCCCTACATGACAGAAAACTATTTTTCCTATCCTTATCAAACAGACAATATTGCTCCTAAGAAAAAATAACAAATAAAAGAGCATTAAGATTAAAAACCTCCTCTCCATAAAAACCACCGTCAAGCCTGGTTTAATTCAAAGTCCTTGAAAGTCTAATCAATGTTCAACTACTTATTAACTTACCTACTGGGTAAGCTAAAAGCATGCATATGCTTTTTTTTAAAGATTTTTTTTTTTTTTTTTGACAGAGAGAGCGAGAGAGGGAACACAAGCAGGGGGAGTGGGAGAGGGAGAAGCAGGCTTCTGCGGAGCAGGTAGCCCGATGTGGGGCTCGATCCCAGGACCCTGGGATCATGACCTGAGCTGAAGGCAGATGCTTAACCGACTGAGCCACCCAGGCGCGCCTTGTGCATATGCTTTTTTTTAACAGTACAAAAAAAGGAGGACCCAACTAGAAAATGAAGTTAGAGTTTTTACTGATTATTTTATATTAAGAGAAACAGCTGTTGCATTACAAAGTTCTTATTAATTCCTATGAGCTTACCACTACCCAAAACAAACCAGGTATATAGTAAATACAAATGCATCCTTCCAACAAAGCTTCCTTCACAAAAACTGAAGCAAACAGTAAACTTCCAAGTGCAATTAAACACTAAAGAGCTTAATAAATGTATTTGCTTCATCTCCCAAATCTACCTGTGCCCATCAAATCATGAAACATACCTATTGTTGTAACGAGGTGTGCCCCAGCAAAAGAAGTAGTGTTAAAACCAACCTGTGGGCCAAAAAATAAACGAAAAACCCCAAAACCATGTCATAATGAAGACTTTCTTGGGGTTCCAACTATTCGATGATGAAGTGAGTTGTCATTATGAGATGACAAATACACACACATCCAGCACACTTCTAGTTGTAAGATGGCATTTTAAGAACATATGAGCATTTCTGCTTTTCAAATTATAGCGCAGCAACGAAGCAATATAAAAATAAAAAATAAAAAATATGCTGCAGCACCAGAAAATATCACAGTGCGCAGCACACAGAAAATATCAAACAGGCCAGGATCTGTTAAAGGTACAAAGCAGAAAAGACTGAACTGAGAGAAAAGTCAAGCAATACTGATCATCTTGTGATTCTATTCAGGCAAAGGAAAGGCTGGCCTAGGAAGTAAAGGGCTGGGTTTCCCAGTACAGCCCCAGAAGCTGCCAAGTTCAGAGCCACAGGGGCTGGAAACAGGCCTCAGGATGGCCAACGGGGAGAGGAAAATGAAAGAATGTGGGTCCCTTCCCGGAACCACAGTCTGGCTGGCTGTTCACTTACAACTTCACATGGTTCCAGTGAAGCCAGGTAAAAGGGGCACTTCATTACCACGCTTTCTAACACAAGCAGCAGAATCTGCAAGCTCAGAATCCTCACACATTTTTAACCGTAGCCGACTTGAGTTGGCAAAAAACAAACAAAACAAAGTAATTGGAACTCATTCTCCCAAATTTTCCAAATAATTCAAAAGACTTTAAAGCTCATCTTGAAAAATAAAACATGTGCCAACAGCTAGAAAAGCTCTGGAAACAAAGTATGTTGGCAGGTGGAGACGGAGATGGAGACCTGTACAACCGGATGTTGAAACGTTCTATGAAGTTACAGTCATTCAAATCGTTTATGAGGGGCACCAGATTAGAAAGACTGATGAACCAAGGGTTCAGGAGCAGCCCAGGAATACACAAGTCTAATGCATGATTCAGTCTGATGCACAAACGATGGTAAAGATGATTGATTACTCATAAGTGGTTCTGGAACAACTCACCACCTGAAAAAAGTATGGTCCTCCCATCTCACATCAGAACAAATGCTAGATTTTAGGGCGCCTGGGTGGCTCAGATGGTTAAGCGTCTGCCTTCGGCTCAGGTCATGATCCCAGCGTCCTGGGATCGAGTCCCGCATCGGGCTCCCTGCTCCTTGGGAGCCTGCTTCTCCCTCTGCCTCTCTCTCTCTCTGTCTCTCATGAATAAATAAATAAAATCTTTAAAAAAAAAAAAAAGAACAAATGCTAGATTTAAATATAAAAGATAAAAGTCAACTTCCTTTGCAGATACGGAGTTTTTACAAAAAAAAAAAAGAGAGAGAGAGAGAGAGAAAATGAAGAGGTAAGTCATAAAAGAAATGCCAATGTCCAGTAAGTTCAGGGGAAGACATTCAGCCTCACTGGTTAAAGGAAAACTTACTGTACAAAAATGAACTCAAATGGATGAAAAGCTGAAATGTGTGGGCTAAAACTGTACAAAATTTTAGAAGAGGAGCGCCTGGCTGGTTCAGTCGGTGGAGTGAGTGACTCTTGATCTTGGGGTCATGGGTTCAAGCCCCACGTTGGGTGTAGAGATTACTTGAAAACAAAATGTTAAAAAAAAATTTTTAGAAGAAAACACAGGTGTAAATCTTCATGACCTAGGACTAGGTGATGATTTCTTAAATAGGACACCTTTAAGCACAAGCAGCAAAAGAAAAAAAAAAAAGATAAATTGGACTTCATCAAAATTAAAAACCTTTGTACTTCCAAGAGATGCCATCAAGAAAGTAATGAGACAACTCATTAATTGGGAGAAAATTTTTTGCAAGTCGTATCTCTAGTAAGAGATTTGCATTTAGATTATATAAAGAACTAATAACAAAAAGACAATCCAGCGTAAAGGATCTGAAGAGATACTTCTCCAAGGAAGATGACAGATGGCCAACAAGCACATAAAAAAATGCTCAACATCATTAGCTGTCAGGGAAATGCAAATCAAAACCACAATGAGATACCCACTGGGATGGTTATAATCAAAGGGCAGATGATCACGGTGTTAGTAAAGACGTGGAGAAACTAGAACCCTCATACCCTGCCAGTGGGATGGTAAAATGATGCAGCCACTTTGGAAAACAGCCTCGCAGTTTCTCACAAGGTTAAATAAACAGCTACATATGATCTGTCAATGATACTGCTAGGCATACACACTCAAGAAAAAATGAGAACATAGGACCACACAAAAATTTGCACGTGGATCGTCATAGTCGCATTACTCATAATAGCCAATAGGTGAAAACAATTCAAATGTCCACTAAATGTGAGCAGACAGACCAGAAAGGGGTATATCCATAAAATGTAATATTATTTGACAAGAAAAAGGAACAAAAGTACTGACATGTGACACAACATGAATTACCCTCGAACACATTATGCCAAGTGAAAAAAAAATACAGTCACAAAAGACTATATAGTGTAGGACTCTACTTTATATGAAATGTTCAGAATAGGCAAATTTATAGAGACAGAAAGATTAGCGGTTGCCAGGTGCTGGAAAAGATAGAAGGTTTGGAAGTGACAAGCAAGGAGTGGGAGGTTTCTTTTGGGGGTGAGGGGGGTGAGGAAAGGTTCTAAAATTGATTGTGCTGATGGATGCACAACTCTGTATACTAAATATATTAAAATACTTATATACTAAATATATACACTGAAATAGCATATACTAATATACTAAATATTGATACTAAATATAAGAAAAGCCCTTGACTTGTATATTTTAAGGGGGCAAACTGTACGGTGAGTGAATTATATCTTAATAAAGCTGTTTTTTTAAATGAAGAAATGAAAATGTAAACAATAATTATGTTGCATGTCTACTAGGTCTTCACCTGAAAATAAACTTTCCAGGCAGGGGTCCTTTGTCCATCTTATGACCCCTGACCTCCCCAACAGTACTCACCAGGCCTAGTATAAAGACTAACACAAAGTCAGTGCTTAATAACAGAAAGATACTTCCTAGCCAAGTTGCTGCAGAATAACTTCTGAAGGGGAAAAAAGAGAGCTTGTTTCCAGGTTGACTTTTGTTTTTGAGTTAGAGATGCTCTCCTATATTAAATCTCTCTCCACCCCAGACATGTACCAAGAATTTATTGAATACATTTATGTCTCCACTTGCTTCTAGAATACCTTCCTACTCACTGCTTCTACCCTGACCATAGGAAACCATACTTAAAGATACTAGGGATCATTCCCCGACATTCCAGACTTCCATCCTCTTTCAGGTCTGGTTTCAGTGTCCATGCATAAGTGCAACCAGCAGGTGTCGCTGTCGAACCAAACTTCAAATACACTAGCTGCCAGCCGGTGGAGCATAATTCCCCCTTCTGCACCGTGTGGGCTAAGCATAAAGAGCAACTTCCTTCCAAACAGTACAGCATGGAACAGGAGAGAAAAATGAGTAACTGTGCAGTGGAGAAACCCGACAAGCATTATATCAAATAAGGTGGTCTAGGTTAACATCAACAGTGATAAATATTGTTGATAGTATGTACCTTTCGTATGATGTGGTGAGAATGGCACTTTTCCTCCCAAAACATAGGACCCCAGTTTAATCAGGAGGAAAACATCAGACAAATCTCAACTGAGAGACAGTCTACAAAATGCCTGACGAGTACTCCTCAAAACTGTCAGTCATCGAAAACAAGGAAAGGCTGAGAAATCATCACAACCAGTAAGGAGACATGGAAGGTGACATCCTAGATGGGACCCTAGAACAGGAAAAGGACATGAGGAAACTGAGGAAATCTGAATAAAGGATTTTTAGTCAAATAATAAGGGATCATATGAGAATTCACTGCACTATCTTCACAGTAATTCTGGAAATCTAAAACTGTTCTCAAATAAAAAGTCTATTTAAAAAAAAAAAAAATTCCCTAGCTGCCAATTTTGCCAAATTGCAATTCTAGTTTAAGGAACAGTTCCAACTGTTTAAAGATGAGTTTCTTCCCCCAAGAAAGAATGCAGTTCCAGTCCCAGTCCCATCATTTCTACCACGGCTTATTCAACCTCGTCCAACCGCGGGAGAAAAGCACTGGAAGATGCATTCGTAACATGAAGATTGGCAAGTGCTAAGAAGTTATTCAACCAAGGTTTTCTGAAAGATAAAGCCCCTCTAAAGAGTTTTATGGCCTAAATTGCACCAATGCCCCCAAAGCCCAAAGAAACATCTGGGGTCTAAATGGTTATTATTTCTACTGGGGAAAAAAAAAGTCAAAAAAGCATTCAATATGTATGTTGGTTTAAGTAGTCTTTTAAATTTTATTTGCTCTAGTTCTGTTTTTTTTTTTTAATGTGTAGATATGAGCAATAGATAAATATTATGCTGCTTCAATAAATGGAGGTAGGTGGCTTTTGGTTTTTTAAGTGAAAAACTGGGGTTGAGTGGGTTGTGTGCTAGATTCCTGTTCCCTGAATTACGCGTGTCTAAAGAAAGCCCAGCCGGCTGTAATCCGAGGCATTGTTCTTCACCTGGTGGCAGCCACCCAAACCTCAAGAACAGTGTCTAGAAGGGGGAAACAGACAGTCTTTAAAGAGGCAGCAAATAAGAATTAGGACTCTCCATACCTCAAAAAAACTGTCATAATGCAAGTGAAAACCTACCCCCACGCCGCTCAAGAAACCAGCATGATGACAGCAAACCAGAAACCAAAACCCCAAGGGTGAGATAGATTAGACAGTATTCACGAGAATGTTTTATGTACGTTTGATGGGAAAACGTGGTATAAAACGTCAGGCAGAATCTGCCCCTAATGTAAAGGGTGAGAGTTGAGTGAACATCCTCAGGAAAGACGACGCAGGAAAAGAGAGGAACAAGCTATAATGACTTAGTACCTACGGGAATGAGATGAGTAGGCTGGGATTCCTCCAGTTTGTTCCTCAGCCAGTCAAAATCCTGGTACCTTCGACGAACAGAATATTCTGGCAGGTCAAACTCCACCCGCGTACTCTGCAAATAAGAATGGAACAAAATAAGCATAAGGGAAGAGTAGCATATCTTGGCAGAAAAGAAGGAAAAAAGCTCTGAGTAACCAAACGGGGCAAGAACACACTTTCCTTCCACCAAAACACCAGCCAAAAGGCATCAATTACCAACACCAAATGATGCATCCAGGCCCCTAGGGCCCAGCTCAAAAGTCAAGGATCTGGAAAGGAAATGTTGGGGGTTTTTTTCCTACCCTTAGGAAATGGAATTCAACTAACCCTCAGGATGTGTTTAGAAACATTTGATTCATTTCCTCCAGGCTTAACTTTGAGGATTGCTTTTAGCGGAATAGTTCCACAGAGGACATTGCTACTAAATCCCAATCCATGTTTCTTTTAAAAGAAATTAAGTCTCCACCTTCTGCTACATATGCTGACAAATTCTACCAAAGGCAGAAGGGGGACGACCAAAAAGAGCTAAGAGAGCACCTGCTCATTTAGGAGTCAGATTGGATGAACTCAGTAAAGGATTTGCCTCATCTGCCACATTCTGCCAGAACCATAAGCTTGGAACTATGTTGTATTTCAGGTGATAAGAAAAAAAATCTAGAAGGAAATAATGCCAAAATGTCATTGTACTGCAGAAAAAATATTAATATCATCCCTTTTCCTTTTTCCCTCTTTTTAAGCATTTAATGTTTTACATCAGTCATCCCTTTTCTTGAATTTAAGTTTTCTGAAATGTGATTGCAGCACTTTGATAATGAAAACCAATGTTAAATAAAATGAAATTAATTTATGCCAAAACAAGATTTTTACACATTAATTTGCCCAAACTCAAGTTGTGTCTCAGCTAAAGCATTTTTCCCTGTAAGGGTACAGACCATGACAGTCATAGCTCTCGGAAATGAAAAGTCAAAATAAAAATGGTTCCAGCTACATTTTACAAAATTACTCTTTCAGGCCAAAAGTCCATTTTAATCCACGACACCAAGAAAATCTTAAAAACATATAAACACATGAGTCATCTATCAATGAAAAAGCTGTGAACATCTTTGGCATTGAAAATTACCATTTCATCCTCCCCAAAACCCGCGCTCACACAGTCCGAGCAAAATTTTGAAGTTAAAGGACTCGGTCTTGGACTGGACCTCAGTTAACTCTTCCTGCATCTCTTCTCCTTTTCAAAATCCCATGCAGAACCTTCCCCTATGACAGAGGGTATGAGTGGGAAGAGGTAAGGAAATTCATGCAACCTAAGTATTTGTGATTTATTAGAAGACTCCCCAAAGGAATTAGCATTATAGAATTGGGGGTGGGGGAGAATGCTTAAATTCAAAGAACAAATCACTGCTGATGAATTTTCATGTATAAGGGTGATGCCTCCTTCCGAGGCTGGGTGAGGAGAAGCCTGTGCATGAGCAGTCCTAGCACCTACCAGATTCCTGAGACACTAAGCCTCCTGGAGCCTAGGTTTTCTCAACAGCAAGAAGAGGGTTGGAAGGGACATTCTTCAAAACTGCACAGAGCACCCCCAAAAGGCTCTGAGGACCTGCCAATGATGATGTGCCCACAAAAAGGGCAACTTGGATGTGTGACAAACGCAATTCATTTTCATTGTAAATGTACTGATGGAGGGCTCTAATTTTTGCCTTCCTAATGTTACATGGTATCAACTGACCACTTCTCTTTATTATGCTTTTGCAAATCCACTTCATAAATTATAGTTTAGGTAACATTTCTAACTTTGAAATCAATATTTGGTAACTACAAAGAGCAGTATGATTAAACACAAGTTTTGTTTCTGCTGTAAACAACTTTACTTTGGGGGAACTGGCTTTTTTCCCCCTTCTACTCATTCAGGTGAAACATACTTACTTTAAAACTTCAGCAAAGGGGTGCCTGGGTGGCTCAGTTGGTTAAGAGTCTGACTCGTGGTTTCAACTCCAGTCATGATCTCAGGGTCGTGGGATCGAGCTCTGCGTGGGGCTCCACACTTGGTGCAGAGTCTGCTTGGGATTCTCTCTCTTTCTCTCTGCCCCTCCCCTAACTAGCACATGCATGCACACTCTGTCTCTGTCTCTCTCAAATAAATAAAAAATTTTTTTTAAACTTCAGGAAAAATAAAGATCAGTCATAATCCCTCTAAATAGAGAAAAAACACTATGAATATTATGGTTATATCTTTCCATATTTTTTCTATGCATATCCATTCATTCACTCATATTTTCTAAATCTCTAACAGCTCTTAAGTATCTTTCTGTCAGTAATTCAAATCTACATGATTATTTTTAACACATATATAATATTCCACTGGATGGATATATAACAACAAAACCAAATCCTCACTTAAGTTGTTGCCAATCTTTCAATCAATAAACAATGCTGTAGTAAACACCATCGGGTATCTGTTTGATAAAACTCAAATTCCTAAAGACTGAATTACTGGATAAAAGAGTGTGTGGGGGGGGGGTTTTTTTTTTTTTTTTACAAAATGTTCGATCTTTATAATTTATTAGTGGTTTTCTTTTCTTCTTTTTGAGAAAGAGAGCGTGCACCCACGTGAGTTGGGGGGGGGGTGGTAACAACGTGGGAGAGGGAGAGAGAGAATCCCAAGCAGGCTCCATGCCCAGCACAGAGCCAAACAGGTGGGGGCTCCATCCCACAACGCTGAGATCACGACCTGAGCTGAAATCAAGAGTAGATGCTTAACTGACTGAGCCACCCAGGTGCTCAAGGGTACATGTATTTTTAATTAACAGCCTGCTTCTAGAAATATATCAACTTATAGTCTTATCACATATTCTCATCACCAGTGGTTATCTTTGATGGACTTATAATTAAAAAATAATACATCATCTTTGTTTTGTTTCTTTAATGACTACTGGGGTTGAACATCCTTTGAAATATTTGTTAGCTACAGATTTTTCTTTTGTGAGAAGTCTCTTTTTTAAATTGTCTTTTCATTGTCTTTAAAAGTCTGTTTCATTTGTGGAAATTCTTTATAGCCATTTATCTATCATAATTTCCAAAGGGTTTCCCCAGGTATATATTTTTTTAATTCAGCCATTTTTTCCCCTTTATATTTTTGGGTGTCATGGATAAGAAGGCTGTCCCCATTGCAAGCTTTTAAAAATATTCACCTGTGTTCCCTCCTTTATTTATCATTTATTTATTTACATCTTTAATTACTGCTATTCTACTTCTAGAGATCTGCCATTAGAAAATACTTTTTAAACTGTGGCAAAGATATCTGTATAATGATGTTCACTGCAATACTATGTAAAATAGCAAAGGAATCAAAGCAATCTAAATGTTCAACAATAAAAACAGGTAAATTATGGTATTTTTATTCTATGGTTATTGGTAATCGTGTCATAAGACATCTTTTTTTTTTTTTTAAGATTTTTATTTATTTATTTATTTGACAGAGAGAGCACGAGCACAAGCAGGGGGAGCAGCAGGCAGAGGGAGAAGCAGGCTCCCCGCTGAGCAAGGGCTCAATCCCAGAACCCTGGGATTATGAACTGAGCTGAAAGCACTCAACCGACTGAGCCACGCAGGCACCCCACAAGACATCTTTAATAACAAATATGCTTTAATATACTTTTAAGAGAAAACAGAAAGATTCAACATTAATTGCACATACATTATGATTTCATTAGTGTTAAAAATGTGGATATAAAAGGTTAGGAAAAATCTAGAACTCATAATGACAACTGTCTTCTTTATACTCATCCTTGTTTTAAAATGTTCTACAATTCTCATATGATACTTTCATAGTCACACCAAAAAATTGTTTATTTTTTAAAAGCTCCTTTACGGACATAATGGATTAAATAAAAATTTGTTCGATGCTTTGGAAAGCAATAAGGTAAAAAAAAATCATCATGAAGCAGAAGGATGCTCACACTCTTTGACCCAGTATTTGTTTTACTTACTTTCTTTTTTTTTTTTTTTTTTTTAAAGATTTTATTTATTTATTTGAGACAGAGAGAATGAGAGAGAGAGAGCACATGAGAGGGGGGAGGGTCAGAGGGAGAAGCAGGCTCCCTGCCGAGCAGGGAGCCCGATGCGGGACTCGATCCAGGGTCTCCAGGATCATGACCTGAGCCGAAGGCAGTCGCTTAACCAACTGAGCCACCCAGGCGCCCTTGTTTTACTTACTTTCACCACAATTTGTTCTAGAAAAGATAAAGAGCTACATGAAATAATATTAAATGACATAAATTAGAAGTAGGTGAGAAAGATCAAGAAAAAACAAGGACAGAGAGAGAAAGTAGAGCCAGGAACGAGGCTAGCAAAAGACACTCACCATAGAATTCTGCACACTTGCTAAAACTGGGCCACAGACATTACTGCGAATTTCTGGAGAGAAACCCAGTCAGTTATAAGACTCAACAGTACTCATAAAATATGCAGGCCAATAAAACTCCAACTATGACTCTGTAGTAAATTTTTCCTCTGTGAAATTCAGGGTCTAACTGAGTAAGGAAAATAAAGCAAAGCTCTATTTTCTAATAACAATAAGAAGAGAAAAGTGCACACCCACAATTCCATAATCAGAGACAACCACTACACTGTTTTGTTCTGGGTCCTTCCACACCATGATCCATAATCCAGAATGCCCCACAAGATCACAAGGTCATGGGGACACACCTAAAGCCAGATCTACAAATAGGTAACTGAGCACAAGAGCTGTAATGAAGAATATTCATTTTTGCCATCACTCCATATGAATATCTCCAGGCACCCCTGCCAATTAAAAAAAAAAATTTTTTTTTAATTTTTATTCTTTGGGTAAATTCAACACTTTAGAAGACCTAGCACAGAGCCACAGGGCAATCAATCAGCCAGCAGAGCACCTGTCCATTGGGCCTCACCTTAACCACAGAAGAGCTCTTACTCCCCAGGAGCTGATGTGCCTGCCTAACTACTGTGGCCTGGAGCCCTTCCAAAGAATTTCCATTCAATCTAAAATTTACAACCAGTCCACTCTAGAGAGATTTGGTCTTCATCAGAAGTGCCATCTGTCCAGGCCACAACTGAATCCTGTGAAGTCTGAGTGACACCCACCCCCCTTCCCCACAAAGGGACCTCCTCTTCCCTTGTCAAATATTAGCCAGCTAATCTCATTCTGCTTCAGAACACTGCTACCCTAAGAGAACGCCTGAGAATGATGACCAGAGAGGCTTCTAGTCTCTCCCCATGCTCCTCAGAGCTTCCTTTCTCGGAGCTTTAGACCAAGCCTTCTAGAACACCCATTCCGTAATTAATAAATTCCTGTAGTTCTTCCAGCTATTCAGATTCTGAAAGCTGACTCTCCCAGGAGACTACAGCCTCCCTGCTGTCCCGGCAGGTGGAAAGCTGCTCGTTTTCTCACATCTCACCAACTCCGCCCCACTCTCCAAGACCAAGAGTTGCTGTTGATATCCCCCTCATTCCGCACTGCTCCTCACCTCCACTGCTCCACGGCCCTGTGAAAACCTTTCTGAGGCTCATGCCATCAAGATATCTACATCTCTGTCCCTCTCACACCTGTCATCTACTGACACCCCATCATTTTCCTGATTCCCAGAGGATTCCAGTGCCAAAGGGGCTTCCTCTCCAAAGCCCCTCCATAACCTGGGTGCCCTCGAGATCTGTGAGTTTGCACACACAACACCCACCTCTGAGCCAAGAGCATCTCCTTCCATTCCCGTTGCCTCCCCTCAGGCTGTCATCTGGCAGAAAGTCAGACCTCCTTCTCTCCAACCAGCACCTCCTGTATTTCAGACTTTTCCACTTCCCAAGACCCCTGGTTTTTCAGCCTCTTGGAACCTACAGTTCCATGGCATTCTGTCTAATCCTATCTTTATTTCCTTCCTTATTCTCCATCAATTCCATAACCCATCACATCTACCTCTTATTTGCCAATATCCTAAACGTCCCTTCCCCTACTGTCCATCCACACGACTCTGGCAAAAATGCAACCGTGCACTTCCTGCTCTGCCACACGCGTGTGTGAGCACACTCCTGGAGGGAAAACAAAACAGGCAAACACACTAACTGACACACTAAAATCTCCCACTGGACCCTCAACATTGCCAAGCGATCTTCTCATACTTCCTCCGTCAACTCTCTCCTTCATTTTCCACATCGGTTAATGCAAAGCCTGCAGAAGTCCTGAAAACCTCCCAGCCTCACGTCGAAACCTCCTGTTCGCTCTTAGCAGAAGACCTCATCATCTATTCCTAGAGAAAACTGCAGCTAGAAGCACAGAACCCTCAACTTCCTGCCACAAAGAACAAAACAAAGTAAAACAAAAACTTCCCCTCTACCTCTAGAAACAATGGAAGAAGTATGCCTCCCCCATCGGAGGCTTGCGCTCCCTCCACCTCTGCTCAGGCTACTCCCCTCGCCCCTGCTCAGCGGCTTCCATCCTCCTCTAGTCTCACCTTAACGTCTCCTTCTCTAGCAACGCTGGCCTCTGGGCGCTCACACAAGTCCTGTCCATCCTTAAAACCAAACAAAAAGTCCGCCCTCCAGCCCAAATCCACACTTCCTCCAGTTCCTGTTCTCACTTCACGGCCAAACCACCAACACTCATGTCTCGTCTTCCTGCTCGCTCACTCAAACCCCACAGCACACCGGCTTCTGCCCAGCACCATCCACAACCCTCTCGTCATCAAATCTAAACGTTCGCTTTGTAATCCTTATGCATCCTTGACCTCTGAGTGGTGTTTAGCCACAGAGGCATCTAAAAAGAGGAGCTAGTTGCGGCGTAAGACTTGGGATTACTCAGGAGGTGGGGTAAGAGACAGGAAGGAGGATGGCTCCTAAAGGCCAGGCAGTAGACCGAGCACGGTGCTGGGGGCGGCGGGGCAGAACCATCCCTCTCTTGAAAATCACGCCTTGTTGGAAGAACGGCCACAGACAGATTCGGATTCAAGTCCTAGCTCTGCCACGTATCAGTTGCATGTTTTGGAGTAACTCTCTTAGTAGGTCTGTGTCTCAAGCTTCCTCATCCGCAAAGGAAAACCACCACCAGTACCTGCCTCATTGAGTGTGAGGATTAACTGACAATATATTTAAAGCACAAAATAGGGCGCCTGGGTGGCTCAGTTGGTTAAGCGACTGCCTTCGGCTCAGGTCATGGTCCTGGAGTCCCGGGATCGAGTCCCGCATCGGGCTCCCTGCTCAGCGGGGAGTCTGCTTCTCCCTCTCATGCTCTTGTCTCTCGTTCTCTCTCTCTCAAATAAATAAATAAAATCTTTAAAAAAAAAAAAAAAAAAGCACAAAATAAATTGATGGCCCATCCATATAGCAGAACACTGTCGCAGTCTTAGAAAATGATAGCACAGTCAGGCTCTGCGCTCAGTAGGGAGTCTGCTTGAGGTTCTCTCTCTCCCTCTGCCCCTCCCCCCCCCCCCCCCCCCCGAGCTCTCCCCCTCTCTCAAGTAAATAAATAAATCTTTAAAAAAAAAAATGATAACATAAAGGTGTGCTTGCTGGCATTTACTAGCACAGAAAGATGCCCAACACATGAAGTGAATGGGCAGCATACAAAATACTCATTTTTGTAAATGGACAAAGACCAACAGTTCGGAAATTTATAGATGATTATTTCTGGCTGGTGAGCTTATTGGTGTTCTTTTATTTTATTGTTTTAGCTTCCTTGAGTTTTCTAGCTTCTCTACAATAAGCTCATATTACTTATATAATATAAAAGAAAAGGTTTCTATGACCAAAAAGTACAAGCATATGGTAAGTGCTCAGTAATTAGCTATTATGATGATGATACTTTCTAGGAGCCCGCAGCGAAAAGAGCCAGGGTCCGCCTGCCCTGAGGAGGCTGGGCTGACCCCCACCACTAGAGAGGACAGACACCCATGACTTAGATTTGGGTAGAGAATGCTTTGCCCACACTCGCTCTCAGCCCTAGGTTCATTTTAGCCCAGGCAAAAGCAGCTCTGTACTTTGTCCAGCTTTGGTCATCAGAAATCTGAATTAGGACAGGGGAGTCAAAGCTCAAAGTAATAAACTATTTGCACACTCTCTTCCTGTGACCATTAACTCTGCTAGAGAACCACAGCAGAAGCGGGGGGCCCCGGGCAGGATTGGTCTGTGAGACCCCGTGTTCTGTGCGTCCTCTCCTCTCATCCCCACACACCACAGGCTGTGTCGTACCTAGGGATGTGTAGCTATGCTTTACTGCAATGTTCAGAAAGAAGGTCCCAAGTGCACCCCCAAGAATATTAAACCTGGAGTCGCTACCTGCAACGGTAAAAGAAAAGGACTCCGGTTTGAAGTAAAACTTAATTCTGCAACGAGTTCACCAAGAGGTGGTGGTAACCCAGCCAAGGGAAAATGTGGAATCGGAAGTGGGAGAAGTTCTGACTTATAGGATATCAACCCCAGGAAGAAGGGACAGAAACAAGAACACTGGGGGGAAAGAGGGAGGAAGGAAGGAAAGAGAAGAGGCACAGGAGAGCGCGTGTGTCAGCCTGTGACTCGAGAACAGAGGTCCTGCGGGATTAGCATTGCGGGAGGCGGGCGAGGCAGGGGAGGCCGACTGAAGAGCAGAGGAATCAGGTGGGGGGGGGGCGGCAAAATGTGCAGGTAAGCAAGCACGTCTGTGCCAGGGAAGCAGTCACCTTGTCCTTCAGCTCTTTAGAGCATAAATTCAAGAAAAACAGGTTTTGCATTTCGCTGACTACAGGGTAAAAAAATAAGTTGACCCTGGGGGCGGGAGGGGGAGGGAGTGGAAATAATTCATGCGAATACATGTATCAACCTAGGACCTCTGAGGATTTAACATACATCTAAGTGCCTAGCCCAATGCCTGGGAAGCAGGGACCCAGGGGCCCCGGGGGATGGCGGAAGACGGCGTGCGTGCACGTGCGTGTGCACACATACACAGACAAGTTTTCAAATGTGAACCAGGTGCAGAAAGGACGGGGCAGGAATATCAAAGAAATATCTGAGAAAGGCTTACATGTCCATAGAGAAAAGATACTGTATAATCACTGCATAAATAATTAGGCAGATATTGAAAACCTAAGCTCTCTATTCATATGAACATGGAAAGGTCTTCAAAAATACTGTAGAGGGGAAGGTTAGAAAACAATATTACAGGGGGGCCTGGGTGGCGTCTGCCTTCGGCTCAGGTCATGATCCCAGGGTCCTGGGATAGAGTCCCACGAGCAGGGAGCCTGCTTCTCCCCCTGCTGGTGCTTTCTCTCTCTCTGACAGATAAATAAATAAAATCTTAAAAAAAAAAAAAATTACAGAAATCTGAATTATATATATTTTAACTATGTATGTGCATATGTGAACACAAAAAAAGGATGGGAAGGACATACGCCAAATTTTAGCAATGGTTGCTTTTGGCGAGAACAACATAAGTGAGGAGGGCTAAGGAAGACTTGTATTTGGTCTTTATCATCATTTACTTTATTGTTCACAATAAAGCATTTATAATACTTGCATAATTTTTAAAATACAGCACTGTCATCCAATAAAAGATGAAGAAACAAAATCTGAGTTTACAGAACCTACTAAATTTTCAAGTGAAAAATTAACTTATCTTCTGCAATGAAAAAGAGAAAAGGCACAGAAGAGATGTTCATAAATCTCTCTCTTAATACCATCCACTAAGGTGCCCTCAATCTATTAAAACTTCTAAAAATATCTGTAAATCCTTCTTCATCATGTGGCCTGTGGTGGAGGGGGGATATCACAAACAGGATGGTTTCCTGAATAAAACACTTTATTCAAAAATATAAAGTGATGACTCTAGGATAGGTTGAAACTATAAATCAGTCTTGGTTTGCTGTAGTGGGGGGCAAGCGACTCCATTTTGGGCTTCTTTTTTACCATATCCTTTTATAATAAATTGGTAATCAAGTAACACAAGTTAGAAGTATACACATAGATTAATATATGTAAAGTGATCGTGTATACTTTCTCCTAATAGTGTAAATATTGTTATTCTTCCTCTGGATCAGTGATTCTCAACCAGGAGTAACACTGTCCCCCCAGGGAATATTTGGCAATGTCTGGAAACAATTTTGGTTGTCTCCACCGAGGGCTGGGGGAGGGTACTACTGGCATCTAGTGGGTAGAGGTCGGGGTGCTGGTAAACACCCTACAGTGCAGAGGACACCCCCTACAACAAAGAATTATTCAATCTAAAAAGTCATTGCTGCCAAGGATGAGAAACCCTGCTCAAAACCTAAAATTGTAATGCTATTTTAAATATTGAGAAAATAATTTTCAAAAGTAAAAAATGACACATTAAAGTTATTCTTTTATAAGTGGAATTAGGTTGGAATGCCTGGGTGGCTCAGTTGGTTAAGGTCATGATCCCAGGATCCTGGGATCGAGTCCCCCATCGGGCTCCTTGCTCAGCAGGGAGCCTGCTTCTCCCTCTGCCTGCCGCTCCCCCTGCTTGTGCTCTTTCTCTCTCTCTCTCTGACAAATAATTAAATAAAATTTTTAAAAAAAAATACAATAAGTGGAATTAGGTTAAAGAGTATGGGTTTGAAAATAAAAATGTTGGATTGACAGTCCTTAAAAATTCAAGTTAGAATCCTGGTTACCAACTTTGTAACCATGAACAAGTTACTTAAAGTTTCTGCTTCAGTTTCCTGATCTCTAAAACTGTAACCACAAGATCTACCTTTGAGGGTCAGTGTGAACATTAAGCCAGTCAATCTCAGCCCCCTGCTTCACTACCCGTGTGGCCCATAGCAGAAAGGCAATCAACCTTCATTCCCATCCTTCTCTTACTTCGTTCCCCCAATGATCCATTCCAATTACACCAAATTACAACCATGGTCTCACCAGAGATTTAGGATGATACAATGATGCATAAATTTCAATAGTAATGTGATATTAACTTGCTAAATAGTATTATAACCAAAAATAAT
Source organism: Phoca vitulina (assembly GCF_004348235.1). Classification (NCBI taxonomy): domain Eukaryota; kingdom Metazoa; phylum Chordata; class Mammalia; order Carnivora; family Phocidae; genus Phoca; species Phoca vitulina. The sequence continues at coordinate 13,239,945 of NW_022589724.1, read as the reverse complement.
GAAAGTAGAGGGATTAAATGTTTTATTTGAAAGACTATAGTCACAATTTCTCCTTCATTTTAAAGGAAAAAATTCACATGGAATCCTTTTAATCTGAATACATCTAGTCTCTCAAAAAGCCACACCCACCATTGGAATGAAGGTGAACCGAGTCCTACAAAGGGAGGGAGAAACCAAGGCAGGAATCAGGTGGCAGGTCTCCAGTTCACCAAGACCATTCAACAGGGGCAGAAGATAATGAAGGGACCTACTTTGGTGGTGATCCTATACGTAATGTAGGTCTCCATCGTACAGACATGCTTCTTGGGGTCGTCAACTGTGACAAAGAGATCTCTGGTCTCGCCATCGATGTCATCATCAAGCTGAAGTCTGTTGAGAAGGGAAGATGAAGAAGCTGGACTCGAAGTACCTGCTGGAGTACCACCGTTGGGCAAAATGAGATCCTGAAAGAAGGAAAGAGTCACCTTACAATTAAATGAAAACACACTGTCTGGAGAACATTAGCAAAAGTGCCTTGTGTAGCCAAACCAAGAAACACCTCTACATACAAAAGTAAACGTTCAAAGAAACTGAGCCTCTCCCTACTAAGTGTTTCTTGAGTGCACAGGTCTTCTGGGACTGAGGGAAACAAACTATGGGAGTGCTCTGCACCAAATTCATGCCGACTCATCTTCCAGCAAGCACTGAAGGAACCTCCAAGATGCACACAGCTCAGGGACAGAGAACCTAACAGCCCCCACCATCGTCAGACTTCAAAGGAGAGAGAATGCCAGGAGCACACCACGAGAGCATTCTCTTTCTCCCCCTTTCTCAAGACCACCACCTGGGCCCAGGGAAACATTAACAGATCTGAACCCTCTTAAATACTTGGCACATTTAAAAACTCAATCAACCATCACAAAGAGACAAGTAAACATGACGTGCCTCCTGAAAGAAGTTCACACGGCCACCTAAAAAGCATGCTTGCCCAAAAATTGGATCTGAATCCTGAACAAATCTCTAGACACAACACCAATTTGTAGGAAATACAGAGGAGTGAGGGAGATGTTAAACCATACTATAAGGATGCAATCAGCAGAACCCACGCTGTGTGAAATTAAAGAGAACCAAGGACCCAGTTTCTTCAATAAATGAACTGCAAGGAGAAAAAAAAAAAAAGACAGAGGAGCACCTAGAGATACAAAGCAATTCAAGAGACCTATTAACAACTGCAGCAGATCCTGATTAAAACAAAATGTTAACAGATTTTGTGATATTCAGGGAAATTTGAATATTGATCAGTTATTTGACGATATTAAGGAATCATCAGGCATGATAATAAAAGTATTATGATTTTACAAAGTCTTCATCTCTTAGGAATATATGCTAAAATATTCATGGATGAGGGGCGCCTGGGTGGCTCAGTTGGTTAAGCGACTGCCTTCGGCTCAGGTCGTGATCCTGGAGTCCCGGGATGGAGTCCTACATCGGGCTCCCTGCCTGGCAGGGAGTCTGCTTCTCCCTCTGACCCTCCCCCCTCTCATGCTCTCTCTCTCATTCTCTCTCTCAAATAAATAAATAAAATCTTTAAAAAAATAAAAATAAAAAAATAAAATATTCATGGATGAAATGACAGGATGTGTGATATTTGCTTCAAAATAATGAAGGGTACGTAGACGGGGATATAAATGATACAAGATATGCCCCAAAGTTGCTAACTGCTGAAGCTGGGACTTGCAGGTTCATGACACCAGTCCCCTCCTCTTTCGTGTATGTGTAGATCTGTCCACAATATAAAAGCTTTACAAGGGAGGGGAAGAGGTACAAATGCCAGAAAGGAAAGAGAAGGAAAAATTTTTTGAATTATGGACCTCTTTCTCTATAGGCCTTAGGAGGAAGTCACTTGATTAAGTTACGTTCCTATAATATCCAAAAAAGGTGCAGTCTTACCTTTTTTGGTTTTTAGGTTTAATAACAGACAAAGCCCTGTCTAGCAGTAGATGTGAACGCATCTGAATGTCACCGTAAATTCATCAGGAGGCAAAGACAGGAATAAGGCAAGAAAGTGACAGGACACCATGGAAAAAGCCTTGGAAACATTCTTGACCATCCGATCACAGGTCATCTGATCAGAGGTCATCAGATCACAGGTCGGAGGTGGGGAGATGCTTTCCCTGAATTCTCTTCTTGTATGTAGGTTGGATTTGACTTAGCTCCCAGATAAGAGAACACAGAGGAAATGAGAGGTCAACCCAGCAGTCACATCCATGAGCTCTAGCTGATCATGGGACATCTGGGAAGAGGGCTGTGACAAGGTAGAGGGAAGTATGGTCTGGAGTCAAGGGCAATGTCCCCCCCACTCAGTGGATGATGGAAAGTAAACAGATAAGGCACCTTCCTTTGTCTCCATTTCTACTGACTGCAGGGAATTTAATCACATGCATATTTATGCAATGTCAAAAATATTTTTGTAGTTACTAAACGGATACCATTTTCACAGAAGATACTTGTGGGAAGAGACCCCACTCTCCGCTTCTCCCCAGCCCGGGGGCTGGTCAAACCCCACAGCGGCTGCCCTCACTGCAGACAGGACTGCAGGGTCATCAGCAGCAGGGTCCAGCTGATCTGACCGCTCTGTCAGCAGACAGACACCACTGGGCGTGCACTGTCCGCGCCCCAGTGCCTGGGGGTCTGCAAGGACATCGCCTCTGGAGCTCCGTGATCACCATCGTGCCTCCCTCATTTCAGTACGTAATGTTTAAACACCGACCTCAGGCAAGGCACCACGCTAGGCATTGCAGGGGCCCGGCCTTGCTTACATTTCATCAACACTAGCACGTGGGGCCTCAAATCAGCTCTAGCCATGGCTGAACACCGCACGAGAGAAAGAAAGAACTCAAAATCTTTAGTCAGCTAAGCCACCCACAGCAGCTCTGCACTGTCTGGCCTTGAAGGATCTTACCAGCCTTGTTTCTCATGGCATCCGTTCCAGAACCCACCATGCTGTTTCATACCCCTCACCTTTGCTTGCAAAGCCACCCGTCTTTCTTACGTAGTGGTCTCCAAGTATCTCACTGGAATCTGCTCAAATGCCCCCTCCTCTTGGAATCCTTCCTTGATTTGCCCCCTGACAAAATTAGTCAATCTTCTCAGTTCTTTGAAGATACTCCCACTGAAGCAGTTTTCACAGTTCTAATCATTTATTTATATATGTAACATCCACAAACACCGCAAGTCCCCAACAACTATGACTGTGCCTCGTTTACCTGTGTGTGTGTGTGTGTGTGTGTGTGTGTGCGCGCGTCTGTCTGTCTGTGTGCCGGTCTCCCAGTGGCTCCAAGCCAACTCACCTGACCTTTGCTCTGGGGATCTCTGCCAATAACTTTCCAAAAAGAGCTCACACAAAGCCTGGAGATGTCTCGGCCAGACAGCGGGAAGTTAACTTGTTCTCAAGTCAGGTCACTGGGGTGGAGCGAGGGGAGGGAAGAGTCAGGCAAACAGATCTTATCACACTGAAGAGTCTTTCCACCTAGGACTGTGTGACCAGGGAAACGCTCCCACCCTTACTATCAGGTGTTTCACGGGCCATTATGTAAGCACATACCAATAGCCAGTGACTTACAAATCTCTACAATTTCCTAAAACTGGACCCCGCCAGCTGGGCTTTCCATGGCACACATGTACACAATGCTTCCATGTTCTTATTTCATCGCAGCTCAAGGCAGCCTTGTGAGGTTAGCAAGACAGATAACGTCTCTACCGAGGAGGCAAACTCCAAAAGGTCAGGTATCGAGTCCAAATGAAGCTAGTCATCGCTATGCTAAGAGCTGAACCCAGGTTTCTAGTTCTGAGGTCAAGGTTCTTATCAAGCCGAATGCCTTTTGTGTGGCTTTTTCCAACCCAACAATGCCCCATAGCGCCATTATCTGGCCATAAATCCTTCTGGGTAAACACAAAGCTTCTGTTTTTAAAGCCAATCAAGGAAAGCTAACATTTCCCTGAGGGTCTTAATACAAGTTATGCCCCAAGTGACTCCGCCTCAAGATACAGTCCCCATGAGAAGTAAACGTGGAAGGAAAATATGAGAATCTTAGGAGGAAAAGGTCAGGGATCAGAGTCCTCTAGCAGAAGGTGTGCTTCGCTAAGAGACCTAAGTTCTCGAGCAGGTGCTGTGGAACGGCAGCACCTTTCTGACCAACATGAATTACAGAATGCAAGAAGTGAGAGAATCCTTGGCTCAACACAAAAGCCTCCTGTTTCATTTTCACTACCCTATAGTCAGGCTTCCACCCTGCAGCCAGAGAGCTCTTTGAAAAATCAAAGCATGTCACTCTCCTGCTCAAAACTCTCAAAGACATCCAATCGCATTCAGAATCAAATCCAAACTCCATCCCATAACCCATAAGGGCCAACGGGACCTCATCACTCTCCCTGACCTCATCCTTGACATTCTCCCCCTAGCTCATCCTGCTCCAGGTGCACAGGTCTTGGCTCATTTAGGCCTCAGCGCTTCCGTCTTCGCTGCCGCTCTACCTGGATCACTCCTCTCCCCTCACATTCCATGTGGTTGGCTTCTCTCTTCAAATAGGTTTCTGCTCAAATGACACGACTCAGGCCTTCTCAGCCCACAAAATCTAAAAATATCCCTGCACCCCTCTCTCACTTTCCAGCCCCTTCCCTGGCTTTATGTTAGTCAAAGACTATCACTATCTGAAAACTTATTATGTACTGACTGACGGACTGACTGACAAGAGTAGAGACTTTTGTCTTATTCATTCCGCTATCCTCTGGCATACAGTAGGTGCTCAGTAAGTACCTGATAAATGAATGAGTCTTAGAAATAATCCAACTCAACCCCTTGCCAATAGCAGGGACTCAATAAATAAACTGAGCTTAGCAATGACTAGACGGTTCTGAAGTCCAGTTCCACTATTTACAAGCTGTGTGACTTCAGCAAGTTTCTTAATCTCTCCATGCCCTAGTTTCCTCATTTATAAAACGGGTATAATGGGATTGAGTGAGTTAGTATATGGAAGCAATTGGAACAGTGCCTGGAACAGAGTGGGTGCTAAAAAAAAGTGAAATCAACTTGTCTGCAAGTTTTCTTGAATCCCCCTAGAAACTATGGGGCTGGATTCACAATAGATACTTAATAAATGCTGCTGAAAATAAAAATTGTATCAAGAGTCATTGCTGGTGCCTCAAATACACTTTCCTTAATGATTTTACTATAGCTACAGTAACCCTTGTGAAAATTACAACTACATACTTGATAAATAAATGAAAACTCCTCATTGTTCCAAAATATCAATTCTCACTTATGCAGGTTTCAGTTATAAGTGAATTTCTTCTCCCCCCTCTACCCCTTTCTACCTAGGAAGAGAAACACATACATAAGCTGCTTCAGAAACCCCTCTGGTTCAAAGACTTTCAGTTATTAGACCTACCACTGTAGTCAGCCAGCCACGAGATAGATTATTAAATTAACATAAGTCACTGGCAAAATTCTATATTACATTATACACAGGGTTTATGAAAAGAAAGTGGTATACATTAGGAGCCAATACGGATTTAATTTTTTAAAAGTCATGCTTAGGGGGAAAAAAAAAAAAGAGACAAATCAAGAAACAGACTCTTAACTATAGAGAACTAATGGTTACCAGACAGAGGTGTGTGGGGGATGGGTGAAATAGGTGACGGGGATTACTAAGGAGGGCACTTGTGATGAGCACTGGGTGACTAAAATAAAATCTTAAAAAAAAAAAAGTCATGCTTAAATACTCTAACTTCTCTTTTTGATACTATTAGGGGAATGTGGGCAACATGCTGATCTAGTTTCAGAAGAGCCTGACATCAGGCATCCTTATACCGAAGGGGAGAAGGCACATACCGTTCCTGACTTGTCTCCATTTGTACCTCCCTCCTGCCAAGCACGCAGGAGATGCTTGAAGAATGAATATGTCCTACACAAAGTGAACAGAACACTCTTGATTGTTGACTTTGCTGTAAAGTTGAATTTAAGCCCACTTTAGAGAATACATTCAAAGGGAAAATCCCAAAAATGTTCTGTTCAAAGATGCTCATAACAGAGCAAAGAACACAGTGAGCCCTGGAAAAATCCCAAGGGCTCAATAACCAGGAAATGATCGTGTTTACATTAATAGGAATGTTACACACTCATTTAAACATTACAAATCTAGACTCCTAGATAAACTCCATGAGCTGGGCAGATGCACCTTTGCTTTCTCCCTCTTTCCATTCTCCAGATACTAACTTAACAACCCAGAGAATGGAAAAGAAAGAGCAGTGGGGGGAAAATAAAAGCAAAACAGTGACTGGAATTGGACGAGATTGGAAACCAGGCAAGAACGCCATTCAAATACCAAAACTTCCAAAGGTTTTCTACTGGATCTAACTGGGACACAAGTGAGGAAAGAACTAGGAGGTATCTTTTAACCCCTGTCCCTGAGGTCACTTAAGGTTATCAAGGTTACCGAAGAAGTACAAAATGCCCTGAAGCCCTCATATACACTCTAATTTGAAAGGACAATCTTCTGGGGGGATGGGGGAGTGAAGGGCCAACAGGGGGGCAGAGAAGGACCACCAGAGTGGCTGGCTGCTGTGGGCAAGGGGATGCCATGCACAGGCAGATAGGCCATGTGAGGACCACCAGTAGAGGGAGGCCTGCCCACACGGCTTCCTCTCTCCATGAAGGGTGGAGATGCAGATGCAAGACAAAGGTCAGAGGAACATGAAGGCAGCTCGTCAGCTGCCCTGGGAGGATCCACCAAGCACAAGGCAGGCAAGACTGCCAACTGAAGGAGCTAGGTTCTACTGAGATGGGGAGAACACTCAAAACAAGAAGGAAGCCAGGCTACACTGGATCCAGACACAGAGAGAAATGAAGCCAAGTTTCCAGAGGACTAACCAGGACCCTGGCTTTCTTCCTTCTGACTCTTTTCCCCACTGACAGATCACTCAACTCAACTGTCAACTGATTACTCAACTCAACCTAAGATCCAAGAAGACAATTCTAACATCATGGAGAAACAGAAGAGATCCAATAATTCACTTGTTCTGAGAGGAGGCAAACGGCACGCCTGCATTACCTCATTAGACACAAGAAAACCTAAAAATATACCCAGCCGATGTTAATTCATCATTCAGACCCAAGACGACAAAAACACGAAGAAAGTAGCACAGTCCTCAAGAGCAGATAAATATATGTATTTGGAAAAGATTTATCCCATGAAATAGAACACTTTAGGCCACATTTACTTTGTGCTCCTATTAAAGAAAAAAAGTCAAAACTGGAACTACAAGCCTTCTAAAAGATGAGTCAGATAAAGTAACTTAGGAAACCTGATCAATACAGAAGGGAGTGGGGGAGGGGAGTAGACAATAACTATTTAAATTTTACCTCTATGTATTATTATAAATTATAAGGATATGCTATAAATAACTAAGCCAATAAACTTCTAAGTCTATATGAGATAGATGCCTTTTTAGGAAAATACATGGCCAAAATGAAATTTAGTTGAGGTAGAAAATCTAAATAAATAAGCACAGAACTGTTGTCAGAGAACTTTTACTGAAAGGTAAGCTAAGCCCCATTGTTGTACAGCTGAGCTCCACTGAACATCAAGGAGTAAGTTCTGTTTTATTGAAATACTCTAAGACACATACTTTTAAAAAATGGAGAAACCTTTTAAATCATTTTATGAGGATTAATTATATTTGATATCAAAATATTAGGACAGAAAAGGAAATTAGATATTAAGCGTAAACACTGTCAATAAAGTTAACAGCAAGTGGTGTATTAAAACAATTTTTAAAAAGAAGAATATTCCAGGATCAAGTCAAATATGTTCAAGGAAATCAAGAATAATTTAATACTAGGAAATGTATTAATGCAATTTATTACATTAACTGATTATATAATCATTGTTGGATATAATCATGTCCTTGTACAACTACCAAAATGCTTATTGGTATCATTCATTGGTAATGAATTGGTATCAGCCATTCCATTAAAATTGCTAAGTAAAATTAAGAAATAAAAGTTCCTAAGGGGTGTGTGGGTGGCTCAATCGATTGAGCATCCGACTCTTGGTTTTGGCTCAGGTCATGATCTCATGAAAAGATGTTCAACATCACTCATCATCCAGAGAAATGCAAATCAAAACCATAATGAGATAATCACCTCACACCTGTCAGGATGGTTAACCTCAGGGTGCCTGGGTGGCTCAGTCGGTTGGGTGTCTGCCTTCAGCTCAGGTCATGATCTCAGGGCCCTGGGATTGAGCCCTACATCAGGCTCCCTGCTCATCAGGGAGCCTGCTTCTCCCTCTCCCTCTGCCTGCTGTTCTCCCTGCTTGTATGCACTCTCTCTCTGTCAAATAAATAAATAAAATTAAAAAAAAAAAAGAGTGGCTAAACTCAAAAACACAAGAAACAAGTGTTGGTAAGGATGTGGAGAAAAGGAACCCTGTGCATTGTTGATGGGAATGCAAACTGGGGTACCCACTGTGGAAAATAGTATGGAGGGTCCCCAAAAATTAAAAACAGAATCACCATATGACCCAGTAATTCCACTACTGGATATTTACGCAAAGAATATGGAAACACTAAGTCAAAAAGATATATGCACTCCTATGTTTATAGCGGCATTATTTGCAATAGCCAAAATACGGAAGCAACCCAAGTGTCCACCTATAGATGAATGGATACAGAAGATGTAGTATATATAGACAATGGAATATTACTTAGCCATAAAAAAGAATGACATCTTGCCATTTGCATCAACATGAATGGATCCAGAAGGTATAATGCTAAATGAAATTAGTTAGTCAGAAAAAGACAAATACCATATGGTTGCACTTATATGTGGAATTTAAGAAACAAAACAAATGAACAAATAAGAAAAGAGACAAACAAAAACCAGACTCTTAAATACAGAGAACAAACTGATGGTTACCAGAGGGAATATGGGGGGTGGGGGGGATGGGTGAAATAGGTGAAGGGGATTAAGAGTACACGTATTGTGATGAGCACCGAGTAATCACTGTATTGTACACCTGAAACTAACAGAACACTGTATGTTAACTATACTGGAATTTTTTTTTTTTAAGATTTTATTTATTTATTTATTTGAGAGAGAGAGAGAGAGAAACAGCATGAGAGGGGATAGGGTCAGAGGGAGAAGCAGGCTCCCCGCTGAGCCGGGAGCCCGATGCGGGACTCGATCCCAGGACTCTGGGATCATGACCTGAGCCGAAGGCTGTCGTTTAACCGACTGAGCCACCCAGGCGCCCTATACTGGACTTTTTTAAATAAATCAATTAATTAAAAAACAAAACAACAAAAACCAATACCAGTCCCATGGCAGACTTTTCCAGGAACCAGGCTGGATATGATGAGACTTTTGAAGAGAATGCAGGGGTGGGGCGGGGGACACACAACAACAGTAAAGTTCCTAAATATTTTAAAGAGTTTATATCAGAAAACCTCAACAATGAACCTTCAAAACATTATGTGAAAGAAGCCAGACATCAAAGACCACATGTATCATTCCATTCATATGAAATGTCCAGAACAGGCAAATCCATAGAGACAGAAAACAGATTTTTGGTTGCCAGGGGCTTGAGGGAAGGGAGAACAGGGAGTGAATGCTTAAGGAGTATGGGACTTCTTTTTGGGGTGACAAAAATATTCTGGAATTAGATAGTAATGATGTATGCACAATGCTGTGAATATACTAAAAACCACTCAACTGTGTACTTTAAAAAAGATGATTTTTAGGGTATGTGAATTCGATCTCAATAATTTTTTTTGAAAAGCAGCAAACATTAAAGGCCTGTCTACTAAATTCAGAAACAAGATCCTGATACCTAATATCACCCCATTATTCAAACTGTTCCAGAAGACTCTAGCTAATGCAATGATGTCCATACAATGGAGCTCCCTGCACTGAGGTGCCCGAGAAGAATACTTGAAAACATGCAGCGATCCACCACATCACTCCCTGGCAGGAGGTCAGTTTCCCAAATAACCCCCCAAATTATCTAAAATTGAAATACACTTAATAGGGAGAAGATGTATTTAGAACATTTTAAAATGATCGGTCTGAACTGATGTAACTGTAAGAATGTTCAGTGACAAAGGAAAGGACACAAACTATATGGGGAATGGCACTATCATTTGCAGTTATTAGCTTCCCTCCTGTAAGAGGATTATACATTCTGACTACTGCCAAGTGACTGTCCACAGGAGGGCACATCCCCACCCCCACCCCTCCTCCTTTTGGCTTGCCTATGTGACTTGCTCCAGCCAAAGGCACACAAGCCAATACGGCACACACACCAGATGGGAGCAGAGAGTATCAGGGCCTCCGCACC